>NW_013667277.1:17595-20644 GCF_000517525.1 Limulus polyphemus | reverse complement strand
AGTAACGATTTTAATTTAGGGCCGAGTTTTTGTGAGAATTTGACAGGAATATTGTGTTTAATGGCTAGTTTTGTCCAACTGGATAATTCTTGAGCTGGTTTCAGGGTCAAAAGATAAACTGCAGTGCAATGTTCTGTTGATGGGTTTGTTAGTATCAATTTTATTTGTGAGTCGAGTTTTGTTGTGGGGAATGTTAGAAAGTTTTTCAACCATAGCTGGTGGAAATTTATTGGTGCGAATGAAGGAATGCTTTATGTGGTTGATTTCTTCATTTATGTAGTCCGTTGAACAGTTTGTTTGTTTTGGAATTTCGCGCAAAGCTACACGAGGGCTATCTGCGCTAGCCGTCCCTAATTTAGCAGTGTAAGACTAGAGGGAAGGCAGCTAGTCATCACCACCCACCGCCAACTCTTGGGCTACTCTTTTACCAACCCGTTGAACAGAGTCTTGTGGCTGTGTTTATGAGGTTTTTGAGTGTATTGATATTTTGTGTGGTGTCATGAACGGAATTTCAGGGGATGTAGATGCCGGTGTGTGTGTTCTTACGGTGGATTTTGGTTTTAAACTGTGTGTCCGATCTAACAATGTTGAGGTTAAGAAAAGATCCCTGTTTATTGTTTTCGTGTTTTATGGTAAATTTGATGTTAGGATGAATAAAATTTATGCGTTCAAAGAAAGTGAGTGTGTGTTCTGTAGAAGTAAAACCAACAAAAGTGTCATTGACATATCTGTACCAGTATAGTGGGGGATTAAGCGCAGAATGTATGGCTTGTGTTTCGATCTGGGTCATGAATGGGTGAAACAGGATTGCCCATACTTAATATCGGCTGTGACTGTTATGTGACGTGCTGATTTGCGTGTTTAAAATCATGTTAATATAACGTAGTAAATTCTGTATTCCACGCAAAATAAGGAAAGTCTGGATACAAAAAATAGACTTGTTGTGATAATGGCACATCTTATGGTTATAATATGTAAGGGTATACAGGGGAAAAAAGAAAGTCAAGAAGATAAGGTTGCACTGGACATGATTCAACTACTATAAAACAATAGATGCAGTGTAACTTGTGGTACTTTACGAATTTGAAGTTTGAGACATGAGACTAACTATACTTAGTACAATAAGAAAAAAAAATAGAATTGAACTGTCATTTTAAACTACGATACGATTTTTCAAATAAACAGACTTTCAGTGAAACTGCTGCCATAACTTCATATTGTTCTAATAAGGGGAAGTGATGTGCTGCTAAGTACTATACATAAGAATAATACAGCACACAAATATCAAGTGATAATCCTAGATTACAACAGTTCCAAAAGTGAAGTGAACCATAATAGGAAAAAAAATATAGCCTACTCCTGTTTTATTTTGTGTAATTTGTAATATTTTGAGGATTCATATAAACTTCGATTAAAATGGTCAGATAAGAAACAGCTTTTTCTGTAGATGTTAAGAAAATAACTATTTCAACTAACAAAAATCTGATGACAAAACACCTAAAGAAAAAATAGAATTTGATCTTAGAAGAAAGTGTGTCGTTATACATGTTATATCCTTGGGACATGAACAACGAATTCAGGAATATATTTGATATATCCCAAGAACGTTTGAGTAAAGAACCTTCCAGCTACGATGATTGAAGATTTTAAAATTTACTTATGTGAGTTTCTTAAAAATTCACTTCTTTCATTTTATATCAGATTTCAAAACTTTATAATGTTGTATATTATGTGTAACAAACTAAGCATTAGTATGTATAAAATAATTTAGAAGCTACAGATAGAGTAACAACTCGTGTATGATTGCATGGATGTACGTGCACCACACCAATAATGAAAGCTAAACGAAGGACAGAGCAGATTTCAGTAAACTATGCCTTTATGACTTAATGTAAACCGACTTGCAATAATAGAGTCCTGGTTCAAGTTTCATACGAAGTACAAATGTCATTATGCTCTACCAAAGTCTTATTAGTGAAGGAAATGTTATGGATCGAATTTTTCATAATCATTCTTTCATTTTGATCATGCAGGAAATTAAGTAAAAATTATTGCAATTCATGCTTACAAAATCAGTTATTATTTGTTATAGGAAGAAATAACCAGCATAGATATTTATTGATTCATGATGAATTTAACAGTTGTTTTATTAATAGTCAAATTAGTGAAATTTTCAACAAGCAGCCCACCCCTAAAGTTTTATTTTAAAGTTCAGTGTTCCTAAAAAAAACAATAATAATATCGTAACCAATTGCCAAACAACAATACGTGAAAATAAATTAGTTTCAATCTTGTCTATCTAGAGGCATATACTAGTTATGTTTTTAAGACTGTTTGTTAAATTTATATGTTTGTTTGTTTCCAGGACCCCATTCATAAAGAAATTAATGTTAATTTGTCAATTATAGTATATTCTTGTTTTGGCTATGCAGATGTACATCATCGCTGGGTCTTTGCCTCTTCCTACAAAATAATATATTCCTACGAACCGGAGAACTAATCGAGTGTCACATGGCGCCTCTTCTCAAAATGTAATGCTACTGACACAACTGAGAACGTGGTGATAGGTATTGAAGCTAAGTAGTTACGAATTCGAGAGAGCCTAGTAACTGCTAAACTAAGAACGATATTGAACCAACAAAATTCAGTGATATCGTTTCTCTTCCAATTGAAAGCATGGTGACAATTCTGATGTTCTAATTTGTTAGATGAATTTTGTTTCATCGTCAGCTATTCATATTTTGCTTACATAAGCCATTGTAGAAAAATAAAACAATAAATTTAGAGAGCAAAGTAAATCAGTTGATGAATTCGATCAAAGAAGGTGATATTAAACCTGAGAAAAAACGTTCAGAATATGCAAGCTCAAAATATGAAAAACGCTGTACATAAACTATTAGGTCGTCAAGAAATTAATGTCGCTTTTCTTAAATGAAAAAAACCCGAACAACATGTATATCAAAACAAATATTTATTAAATGAAATAGTCTCCATTCTCATCGATGATGCTTTCCATTTTACAATCAGGTTGTTAATGCCCTGATTAAAG
>NW_013667277.1:8022-17273 GCF_000517525.1 Limulus polyphemus | reverse complement strand
CCAACCCAACTCCATAATCGTGTGTTGCGTCAAACGTGCCACATGTGGACGTGAATTATCGTGGAGAAGAAGAACACCTTTTCGATTGACGAGTGAAGGGCTTTTCTGATGAAAGGCTTGATTTAAACGTTCCAGTTGCTGACTATAGTTATCTGCATTGACAGTTCGCTGTGGATTGAGGAGTTCGAAATGAATTACTCCTTTGATGTCCCACCAAATGCAAAGCATCACTTTCTGCGGATGGAGTCCAGGTTTTGGGGTCGGAAGTGGTTTGTTGTCTAGAACTGAGCCATTGTTTTTGGGTTTTATTATTCGCATAGAGAATCCATTATTTATCACCGTGACAATTCCGTCCAAAATTGGTTAACGCTCATTACGCGCCAGAAGAGGAGAAGCAACGTTCACATGTTGGAAACGATTATCATTGGAGAGTTCGTGAGGCACCCAAACACCTTGTATATGGAGTTTTCCCATATTACTTAGATGTTTGCGTATTGTCTCATGAGAGACATGCAATTTCAGGGTCATTTCACGAGTGTGTTGCCTTGGGCTAGACTCAACAAGCGTCTTTAGAGCATCAATATCAATTCCAACATGTCGGCCCCCTGCCATCACAGTTTTTAAAGCTAAAGTCACCTAAACGAAATTTGCTGAACCATCGTTGACACTTACGAACTTTCAAAACATTTCCATAAATTTTATTGATATTCTTTGTGGCTACAGAGGCGTTGTTTCTCTTCTTCTATTCAAACAGCATTACATTACAGGGATTGGAATATACTAAACTTTACATATTATATAGGCTACACTAACGTGACGTTTAGGCGGTTCGTTTAACTATTATACGTGATGTACGTTTTTGTTTTGAGGGGGGGGGGTGAATGGGTTAATGAAAGTATTCCAAGACGCGATTTTAATTTCTTGACGACATGATAGTTCGAAACAAGTATTCTGACAGATTTCAAACAATGTAGATTATAAAAAACATTTACCATGAAAATTTTGACCTACGTATTGCATTAACTTTTATCCTTAAAAAAATATTATTACTAACGATGCTTTTCGCGAACACTTGGTCATTAGTTTTCAAACATTTCTTGGTCAACAGATTCGGTCTTTGTTTCTTTGAACTTACAAACTTAAGTAACTGCGCCTACCACAAATTTTACGACAAAATCTTAAGCAATTATTTAATTCTATGTTGCTATTTTCCTCATATTTTCTGTTTATTCTTATTGCTCTTACTGACATTTATTTGTTCTGCGTACGCGTAGAGCATTATGCTTAGTTGCATTGTTAAAAATTACGTATTTTTAAAACGAATATGTCTTGACTGATAATTTACATGAATGGTTATTATGCCTATATTGGAGCTGACGACGGAATCATAATTAATCCTAAATAATTTATGCTTTGCCTGATTTAAGTGACTGAAGATTTTAATATATTGTTAAATGTTTTCTGCACTTTTGGTAGATATTGCATACCACGAACAATATTGTTTACCTTTTAACTATTCGTCGGTTATTTTCACTGACGTAGTTTCTACATGTCACTGTAAAGTGAAAAGTGACTAGAACTTAGGATTTATAAGATTACAGAATGCTATACTTAGTATTTCCAATCTGTCAGAGAGCTGATCACGCGAACACCTGATACCCACATGAGCTTAGTGATAGTTTAATCGAAATTGTGGATTCTCAAAGCAAGCTTGGGGAAAACTGACAGGCAAGAACGTTACATTTATCACAAACGAAGTAGCTAAGATGCAGTTTGTGGTCCGACGAAGTCAAAATCACACGATGAACAGTATTTATGAATGTAGAAAAAGGTTTCGTCGAGCAGTAATACGTTTCTTAAAGTAACCAAACTGGCTGAACTGATATCATCAATCACGATAGAGATTCGGTCCATCAGCGTAGCAGGAAATAGTAGCCTTAGGTAGAAGTTATACCACCTTGCAGGTGCTTATACGTTGCACGCGGTCCTTACGGTAACACTGTGTTCTCACTTCAGATTTGAAGATATTTTTCGTCAGTCCCATGCTGATCATAAACCAAAATGAAATGTTTCGCGTACATATATAAATACTCTGTTGTGCCTAACTGGTTTATTATATATCAAGATTGAAAAATACTTAGACAAATCACGAAGGTTCGTTTGTTTGTTTAAAGTTAAGCACAAAGCTACAGAATGGGCTATCTGTGCTCTGCCCACCATGAGTATCGAAAACCCGGTTTCTAGCGTTGTAAGTCCGCAGACATGCCACTGTGCCACTGGGGGCATCACGAAGGTGAATCAATAAAAGAAGCAATGATGTTACATCAAGAAAATCATATAAAGAATAAATAAATATACAAAAGTGGTTGTACAGTTGATTCATTTATAACATTTATTAATTTCCAACTATTACTCTAAAACAAACAATAATTAAATTGGCTCGATTTGCCTTCGTCATGTTACTTTTTTTAGTAGCAATCGGTTAATAGACAAAATGTATCGACCTTATACCACCATTTATAATAAGTTTTCCCCACCTTGTATATTGCAATAAGCTAAGCCTAATCATGCACACAAAATATGTATGTTTGGAACCAGCAGTAGGCTACTAAGTTATAATAAGAATTTATATAAAATTGATTTTAATTTAATCTGTCATGTATATTGAAATTTGTTTCGATTTTGGAATATCTGCAATAGTTGCCCCAATTTAGAAGTAACAGACTAAAGAGAAGGATGCTAGTCAACACTATGATATGCTTTTACCAACAAAACGTGGGATGGACCGTCATATTATCATGCCCCCATGACGGAAAGGGCGAGCATGTTCGGTGACGGAATTCGAACTCGAGACCTGGAGATTGCGAGGCCATGGACATTGAATTTAGTACATCTATACCTGTACGTACATTTGCAATAACGGAATGCTGGTACAGATTTAGTTTTGATTCAGAAGTTAACTATTTTTTTAGATATAACGTTTAACTTTGTCTATCAATGTATATGAATTTGTATTTCACAAAGTTGTATTGGTTGCACCACAAGTTAGCTCTAGGCTTGTGTAAAAATACATCCGAATACCTAGACTACAATCCAGTCATGTGTATTCAAACATGTCTTAGATAAGCGTCACATGTTCATATTCAAAGTTCCTATATAATCAAAGGAGTAACGTGCTTTTGCGGGAAGTTTTTTAAACTTCATTAAACTATGCAAAAATGAAATTAGGAGTAGGGAAGGACCGACGACGACATCATATATGGGTGGGAAGCTTTTTAAACTTCTTTTTTTTATGCAAAAATGAAATTATAAGTAGGGAATTACAAATGACATCACCATATCGATAAGGGAGGGTTCAGAACTCTACGTACCTAACTTCTTACTTGAGTATTACGTGTAGATAACACTATACATTGCAAAGGAAAAGTTATTTGAGGAATGGATCTGTTATCCCTCAGAGCCCCGTCTCAGACAGTGGTGCCTATGTGTTAAGGATTTTTGTGTGAATTTCTTCATTTGTTTATAGGCACTTAGAGTACCCGTACCGTCACCCTTTTGAGTTTTAATATTTGCCCCGATACCCAGGTTTTGAAAGCGTCGCTAGATCTGATGTTACTTATTAGATAAGTTGATTAATTTGTCATTTTTGAGCACATCATTAATCTCAAAGTGTCTTTTGTACTAGAGATGTTTGGTGGGTATCACGTGTTGTAGAATAGGTTTCATCTCTTAGTCAATGATACGCCTTGCACGGCCTTCAGATTCGTTCAGAACTCTACGTACCTAGTTTAGGCAGGTCACTTGACTATTTTAATTACTTTAAATACACAGCACTGCCTTTACATTTTATAAATTTTGTGAATTCAAATACAAAATACCACAACCAAAAACATGTTTCGTATGCGAAACACGAGTTTTCCCCCTAGGTTTGGCCCGGCATGATCTGGTGGATAGGGCGCTTGACTCGCAATCTGAGGGTCACGGATTCGAATACCCGTCCTACAAAACATGCTCGCCCTTTCAGCCGTGGGGGCATTATAATGTGACAGTCAATTTCACGATTTGTTGATAAAAGAGTAGCCCAAAAGTTGGCGGTGGGTGGTGATGATTAGCTGCCTTGCCTCTAGTCTTTCACTGCTAAATTAGGGAGGGATAGCGCAGATAGCTCTCGTGTAGCTTTGCGCGAAATTCAAACCAAACAATCCCTCTAGATTTATTTAAGATCTTAACTAAGACCAATAGTTAATGCAGTCTCCGGCAGCTCTGCTCTTAAGTTATAAAGAAATGTTGTCGGTTTCTTTTATTAAACTATCATTAGACTATAAGTCATAATTATAACATAGGTATAGTTGAAATTTCAAAAACATTTGTAACATAAATGTATTTTAGGAAATTACTGAGAAGCTTGCAGTTTATGCGTTGTAAAGACAAACTTATGCTCATTGTGTTAGCCGTTGCAAATACTGCATGACTTTTCCAATTATTTCGATACTAACAGATGGGTGTAACTCCACTTAAAGTTTTAGTACAAGTTAAAACCCAGCTTCCACAACATAGTGTCAGTGTTGCAACTGCTTCTTCATTATTATGTCTACTATACATCTAATTTTCCATTGCACTACTGCACCTTATGAAAGTAAAAATAACTCTCATATGCAATACATTCACCACAATTATGAAAACAGCATCACGCAATAGTTTTTGTTTTCTTTTTGAGTGAAAATTTAACAAAAGATGGCGTGCTTTAATGTAGTTCGAGAGAAAAATCAGTTCTTTTTGTTCATTTGGGAAGACTGTGATAATTTGTCGGAGTCACGCCCCACTTATTGCTTTGAAAAATATCACGCGTGTCTTTATGTAGGCATTGATTAAATAGGGCGTTACTCCTCCCAGAATCCGTGACATCGCTTTGAAACTTCGTCATGTAGTACCCGATTGAATGAGATATTGATATTATTCACCTCAATCTTAATACAAGCGTAATGGTTCTTTTCTGACGGCTGTCAACGCTTCCTTGTAGGTAGTAGATATCGATCGAGGAGACTATTCTGTTGGCTCATCAGACAATTTTTACCTATAGAGGAATAAACCCCAAGAGTTACATTAAATATTCCTTTTTTTAAACAATTAACGAGCGAATCTCATTTTTTTCTGGCAGAAGACATTTGAAAGCGCCATTGTTCAGAAGCCAGTGGGAGTTTAAATATGCATTTAATATTCCACACCCTGATATTTCAAAGAAATGTTTGGCATTAACATCATTAAATTGGAGAGTATTCATACTTACTAAGTCAAGATTTCTGTCATCGTTATAAACATATAATCAATAAGTAATCTGCGTCTTTCAGTTTCACTCCCCTTTTTTTGCACGAATATAACTTTGATTTTTAGATACAATATTGATTAAATTTTGAAATACTCCTAGGTTGTCTGTTGGTTTGCATAAGCTTTCAGTAAAAGGCAGACGTTTTATGAAAATATTTTAGGTAAACCTTGGGCATTCTGTTGCTATAAAGTTAATGACCTCCTATCGAGTGTTTCTTCTTGACACCCATCCACACACGACGTAAATGATACTATTATAGCTTAAAAGACGTATTGTTATTGTAAACATATAAATATTGTGAAAAAATAGAGATGAAATATAAGGATATTTCCTGTTTGAAATCTGCTATATTAAGGCAGCTATACCTTCAAGGCAATTCTGAGAATCACATAAAACTAACTACAGAAGTTATCGATATTGCCATGATATTGCCTATGTGCTTTAGTAGGTACACATACGATAATAACTGTCAGATAGGAGGATATATATGGCGTTCTTGATTCTCATAATACATCAGAAAATGTCTGATCTCTTTCTAGTTCAGTCTGTTTATCTGAATATTAATTATTTAATAAAATAAAACATAAGTAACATATCAACCGTCTATTATAAAAATAAGGTCTTAAACAAAGTTAAGATAATTAATAAGAATAATACATAATTTAAACCACAAGTATTCATTATTGCAAAATGATATTGGATTGCGTGATGGCAGCCCGACCAAATGTGGCCAAAACATGTAGCAAAATATCTTTGTTTTTGCAAAATCAAATAACTGTAGTTTAAATGGTGTATTACTTTTAATAATTAAATATCAAAATATATATATGACTAAACCATTTGAAGTTAAGATAAATTAAATTAATACAATGTAAGAAACTTGTTTTTAAATACCACAGTTGACCTAACTTAACCTGTACTAGTTACACCATCCAGCGCAGCAAATAACTAAGATTCTCAATTCATTCTTGACATACTTTGAAAAACACCAGTGATTAGAAATTAAATTCGCTCCACTTTACTTGGGTTCAGTATATATAAATATTTTCTCTCTTAACATATTACTTTCAAACAAGGAATATGAGTAAGACTTTTCAACTTTACTAAACTCTTAATTGTAATTGCTATTTTACGGTTTATTTCTCCGCTACTAATCAATTTAATAAATGTACTTAAAAACGAATAATTCAAAATATGTAACGAAAATGCCATTAAACTTTTATGACTAAATCGTGAACATTAGAGAAGTGAGAGTAAAAGGATCTTTGACTAAAACAATTCAAAGATACTGAAGTTGTTCTTAGATCTCCATTTTTCTAGTTTTACACTAGTATTCTAAGGCTGTAGTTGTTTAGGAAATTACTTTTGACAAATGATGCCCACTATTAAAAGAGCTTCAACTTTAGTGTGAATGAAAGTAATACAAAATATTGAATAATTTAAATATTAGGTTACATTATTTTCTACTCTTGGATATATACTGAATGTGAAAGATGAACTTGTATCTCAAAGCTTGAATATACTATCATACTAAGAACAGTATATCTCGATAGAAGTATATTTGGATTTACTGTTATCGTAATTAAAAACACCAGTAGTAAATTTGACCTGCTAAACTTTATTCTTGTCCTATACATTTAGTGTATACTGAGTTTTGGTTAATCTGTGATAATTCTTTTAGGTCAACCTATAAACAAGACAAAACAGGGAATTTCATTGGACTTAAAAGTGCTGTTGAGTCACTTTTGTTTGTTACAGGAAAATCTTCGTAACATACACGTGTGATAACCACTCTAAGTTTCGGATCAGATTGGACTGAACTGGAAAATCTAATTTCTAAGACATGATCAGGTCTTACAGACTCAGTTTTCAGAAGCAAACAGCTGTAATTTTCTTAATGGATTAGCTAGAGTTTCTACAAGAAACATTAAGCGTTATAACTCTCGTCTCCAAGTTGTTTTCTAACACAATTTAGGATTCCCTCGAGTAGTGAGGAAAACATCGAGCCAATAGTTTTGATATGTATTACTTATTTCTGTTCCGCCATTTAGAATCTGATATATCTTAGATAATGGAAACATCATCCCACGAGTTAGTGTTTTTCTACTTATACCTGGAGTCAAAGAGTTTTATTACAATTATTATTTTTCTATATTTGTAGACACATTTTACTCTTCTGACTTAATGTGGAGAACTGAAAGCAACCTTTGAAATAACGGAACGGGAATGGAATTTCTGTTTGCTTACCTGAGTCATTAAGGTACGCTAGATTTGATATGAAACATAATTTTATTCTTCATGAAAAAGTTCAATATTGAAATACTGTAACATGCATAAAATATTTAAGTTGAAAATCACAAAATGATTAACCACACGCTTTACTTTTCTACTAGGTTTGACAAATGTGCTAAATCTCCTACACTTTATATTGCTGAACATTAATGTGAATATCCTTTTGGTCACAATGACTGTATATATATTTGAAATAGTCATATCACTCTTCCTTAACGTCTTTAACTGAGAAGTCAACAAACAACACTAGATATGAGGATAGATATCGGTTTATAAAGGTTTTCACAATCGTTAAACAAAACTACATGAGAAGAAATAGTAGCATCCGCCGGTTAATCTTAGAAATACAAATAACATTACCAAAAGTATTATTATTATTAGATCAGAGGAAACTCGTGAGTAAAAAGTTATAATTAGGCATAGTTCCAGGAAATAGCCTATTGAAAGGCAAAGAGCTTATTTGAAGACAATCTAAGACTTACATGGTATTACCACGGAACGTTATGTACCAAATTGGCAGGGATATTTGGGTTTGCTATGCTGACTAGGCATGACTATAGCTTTGAACTGACTTTACTGTAAGCTTTTGCATCGACAAAGACATGACATTAAAATGTCCACAACGAACACAAATATGATTAAATCTGAGCTTTACAAATTTGAAACATTAGAGAGGTTTTGAACAATGGTGAATATTATTATGAAATGCAACTCATTTCTTTTTGTTTGTTATTAAAGTAAAGAAAATATAAAAGCTATAAAGTTGGGCTACTTCCATTGAATAAAGAGTTTAACAGTGCGATTTTATGTGAAAAGAACACGAACTATGTACTTTGGTTCACAGTCCGGAACGCTAACCACTAGGCATATCCCCACCCTCTCTACTCAAATAGGGAGACTTGCTCTCCCACGACTCCAAAGTACGAAGTATGTTATCATGGAGACGGGTCGTCACCTCTGAATTCTCGGATTCACAATTCTGGCACATGAACCACTAGGTTACAGTATGTTATTATGGAGACGGGTCGTCACCTCTGGATTCACAATTCTGGCACATGAACCACTAGGTTACAGTATGTTATTATGGAGACGGGTCGTCACCTCTGGATTCACAATTCTGGCACATGAACCACTAGGTTGCAGTATGCCATTATGGAGACGGGTCGTCACCTCTGGATTATCGCACATGAACCACTAGGTTGTAGTATGTTATTATGGAGACGGGTCGTCACCTCTGAATTCTGGCACATGAACCACTAGGTTGCAGTATGTCATTATGGAGACGGGTCGTCACCTCTGGATTCTGGCACATGAACCTCTAGGTTACAGTATGTTATTATGGAGACGGGTCGTCACCTCTGGATTCTGGCACACGAACCAGTAGGTTACAGTATGTTATTATGGAGACGGGTCGTCACCTCTGGATTATGGCACAAGAACCACTAGGTTACAGTATGTTATTATGGAAACGGGTCGTCACCTCTGGATTCTGACACATGAACCACTATGGCACATGAACCACTAGGTTACAGTATGTTATTATGGAGACGGGTCGTCACCTCTGGATTATGATTCAAGCAGCTTTTGATCACCTATACCAGGGAAATGTTATTGATCCTAGAGTTTTCTGACC
>NW_013667277.1:0-8004 GCF_000517525.1 Limulus polyphemus | reverse complement strand
ATGCACCACTATGACACATGAACCACTAGGTTACAGTATGCTATTATGGAGACGGGTCGTCACCTCTGAATTCCGACACATGAACCACTATGGTACATGAACCACTATGACACATGAACCACTAGGTTACAGTATACTATTATGGAGACGGGTCGTCACCTCTGAATTCTAACACATGAACCACTATGGTACATGAACCACTAGGTTACAGTATGTTATTATGGAGACGGGTCGTCACCTCTGGATTATGGCACATGAACCACTATGGCACATGAACCACTATGGTACATGAACCACTATGACACATGAACCACTAGGTTACAGTATGCTATTATGGAGACGGGTCGTCACCTCTGAATTCTGACACATGAACCACTATGGTACATGCACCACTAGGTTACAGTATGTTATTATGGAGACGGGTCGTCACCTCTGAATTCTGACACATGAACCACTAGGTTACGATATACTTCGATATTTTCGAAAAGTTATCATATAGTTTTGATTTTAAAACAGTAATTTTGATATAGATATTTGATCGATACGACTGGAGATGGTACAAGTTAAACATGTCGAAATTCAACTGTAACGTTTTATTTCGCCATGTATACTTGTTTAAAATTAATTATTCTTAACATGGGTCATTATGTTAGGCTTATTATATTTTAACATTACATTCTTATTCTTGTCTCTTAGGTATTTTCAAGAATTAGAAGAATCTATTATATTAGTATTTCAACCATACTTTATTCATCAAAATCATTGCCGACGACGCGTTTCTAGAATTTTTAGAATTAACCTTCTCATTATTCAGAAGCTAGTTTTCTTGACTTCGAAAGAGTGGTAATAGTAATAGTTCTCCCGATAGGCGCATCTCTAATTTAGATCGCCGGGTTGGTTATATGCCATGTGCAAATGCAACGCTCTCTAATATTTAGAATGAACTGTGGGGACGAAACGAAAAATTAACTGAAAAAGCAAGAGTATCAGGAAGACCATCACGAGTGACTAGGACCACCGTAATTTGATGAACTGTGGGGACGAAAAATTAACTGAAAAAGCAAGAGTATCAGGAAGACCATCACAAGTGACTAGGACCACCGTAATTTGATGAACTGTGGGGACGAAAAATTAACTGAAAAAAGCAAGAGTATCAGGAAGACCATCACGAGTGATTAGGACAGCCGTAATTTGAAGACCAGTGTGAAACGAAACAGAAACAAACATACAAAATAAATGGTTAAAATTCGACGTTAAGACTTAGCTTCCATTGTTAATGGAAATAATATAGCGCTATTAGAAGACATCTGTGGCAACACCTTTACATAAACCAGTCATTAATCTGTTAAATGTTTGTATGTATGAACAGGTGCAATGACGACAATTCTGGTGACAGATACAACGGCGGAAGATGATTTGGTTTTATGATTTAACTTTCACGCTGTTCTAATTCTGTGTTGAATACATATCCGTTAACGTAGCCCTAGAAAATGATTATTCTGATTGTTTAGTTTAAGCAGCAGGTAAAGCAAGCGATTTTGTTTTGGAGTGGGCCACGTTTTAGTGGTATGAAATTAAACCAAACACTGTGTTGAAAGAACAAATTAAAGATAGTTACTACAAGAACATTTTAACTAAAAAGAGTAG
Organism: Limulus polyphemus; assembly: GCF_000517525.1. Classification (NCBI taxonomy): domain Eukaryota; kingdom Metazoa; phylum Arthropoda; class Merostomata; order Xiphosura; family Limulidae; genus Limulus; species Limulus polyphemus. The sequence goes on along the minus strand of NW_013667277.1, from coordinate 6,357 downwards.
GGTTACCTTGGGGATAGTGTGTTTAAAATCATAATGTATCTATCCACACGGCAAGATATTTTGTTACTTGGTTTGCTGAGCTAACCTGACCTACTTAACAGTCATATCGTATGCGTTCCATCGGCACATTATGTTTTAATTTTGACTCTGACATTTCTTTACTGGTTCGACATTCCTGAGGAAATGGAAGCTTTTCCCATAGAATAAATAGTGTAATATTCGTGTTGAAACATTCCTACACTTCATTGCCACACTGAATGACTGTTCTCCTGAAAGATCATAATGCTCAAATTCGTTTTAAACCTTTTTGGGCAGAGATTTTTATTTTTCTTTTACATTCATATTTCAATTTTACTTTTTCTAACTATTCATGTTTTGATCGTATTATTACAGTCAGATGTTTAAATATTAGTGCTCTAGTAATCATTTTGATATAATTAAATAACGCACGTAAACAGAATAACTCTTAGTATTATTAGAAATAACAATGTGTTTCTTTTTATTCTAATTATAAAATTTATCACATTACAATAAGCAAGGATTAACTTTATCTGCAGATGTACTTCCATATAATGTTAATTTACATAATAATAGAGCATATAATAATAATGTTTCACATAATGTTTTGATGATTACATGTCATTTAGTTTTCTACATTAGCCAATCAAATGTGAAATTCGTAAAACAACCTGTTTTGAATGTTTAATTGCTGTTTGAAAATCGTGATATTCGTGATTAGCACATGGACGCACAGGAAACCTACAGTCACAATAATCGAGTGAACGAGGGTATGAGTGTGACGTAAGTGTGATTAAACTGAAGAGTAGTGAATCCTACCATGTTTAAAAAAAGACAAAATCAACTTCCTTTATTCAACTTTACTTAGAAATTTGGCTTTATCAAAGGACAGAAGACTCGCCAAACGGAGTTATACTTACCAGAATAAATAAAACAGAGGCAAGCAAGTACAGATTATATATTATATAAATCCATACACAAGTTTACTAAAGTTTCTTTGTCTAATTACATCTCATACCATAAAACACAGGAACTATTTATCGAAATTCACGAGGATGTTAGGCCAACGACCAAAAAAGGGCAACTTTTTCGTCATTAAAGTAAACATAAAAAACAAGCTAAAATTAGTGGAAACTAGTCAATGTGAAAATTCCTACGACGCTGTTTTGTGTATCTTAATGAAACCTAAAGTTTTGAAATATAATTTTGACATGTTAGGTTTAAAGTTGTAGAAAAGTTTAAGATAAAAAAATTCTATAACCATTGTGTATGTTAAATTGGCTGACCTCACACTATAAGCTTATGATTTACAAAGAAAAATGCTATTAGTGTAAGGACAGTAAAAATTCAATTATATAAGAAAAGAAAAATAATACGATTAAATTTACATTTTACATGATGTATAGGTACTGTAACATGACCTTGGATATCCTGCCAGTTAGAGTTACCTAAGTATCGCAGTAATGTTCTTAATATGTATGTATCATCAAATAGCTTTGAATCAATGCTGGAATGGCTTAAAATTAAGGTATTTATTAGGTCCATTAGTGTATTGTTTCAATTTGGAGAAAAAGCCACAGTTTTGGTATTATGATGTTGTGCTATACATACCTAGAAAACACGATTCTCATTTAGCTATTTAATACAATTATAGCAATGAATTGTTTGAAGTCATCATTTGTGTAAAATTGTTGTTTTTTTACGGTCGTAAACCCAATAATGCCTTTCACAGTTTGAAATAAATAATTCACTAACATTAAAGTGTGCTTTGAGTAGGAAACTAAATGTTTAATAATTACTAAATATATTTGAAAGAGCATCTACAATCTCGAAAGTGGTTATTTGAAAAATCATCATGTTACAAGTACCATTGCTTTCAGGTGCTTTGGTGTATTAATCTTCAGAACCATAATTAAATATTTAACATTTAACAAACAGACAAGACTATTATCTAGAATAAGCTCTTACTAGCCTATTTTATTCCACAGTTCTTAGCTATTTTTCAGGAAGATACTTATACCCGAAGCTTAAATATGATAAAGCGGAATGACTTGTTTTAATGTACACATAGTCACTAAAATACACAAAAACTCCAGTTTACGCTTATAAAATTATAAAGAGCTTAAACATATTTTACCAGCTTTATATTTATTTTATTGCATTTCTCTGATATTCCCTAGTGAGGAGAAGCTTATCAGTTATAATTTATATCGGTTAGTGATGAAAAACTTATCAGTTATCATTTATATCGGTTAGTGATGAGAAACTTATCAGTTATCATTTATATCGGTTAGTGATGAGAAACTTATCAATTATCATTTATATCGGTTAGTGATGAGAAACTTATCAGTTATAATTTATATCGGTTAGTGATGAGCAACTTATCAGTTATAATTCATATCGGTTAGTGATGAGAAACTTATCAGTTATCATTTATATCGGTTAGTGATGAGAAACTTATCAGTTATAATTTATATCGGTTAGTGATGAGCAACTTATCAGTTATAATCTATATCGGTTAGTGATGAGAAACTTATCAGTTATCATTTATATCGGTTAGTGATGAGAAACTTATCAGTTATAATTTATATCAGTTAGTGATGAGAAACCTATCAGTTATCATTTATATCGGTTTGTATAAATATTTAAGTTACTTATTGATAGATTTGAAATTATAATTTAGAAATATTTCATGAGGGAAACACTTATACCTGGTTTCTAGCTTTAAAAAGTGTGAAATATCGACAAATCACAGTAAGCTTTATTTTCAATCCTCTGCAGGTCTGCAATAAACATGTTCAAGATATGAATGCAATTTAAACTTTTAAAATAATATTATAATATGCAACGTTGTTGAAAAAATATAACAAAAACAGAATGTTCATTTCATATACGTCAAAAGCCGAATAAATACTCATTTAAAATCTGTGATTAAAATAGAGACAATTTAACTAGTCTTGATCTTAACCTCACCCCTGTTTACGTCATTTCACTTCAGAATTAGTTGCAATTATTGGGAATGAAGTGAAATTTGCCATGAAATGTCATAAAACAACTTAAACGGAAACCCTCCTATACACTGTTATGCACAACGATAAATGAAATTGGACCAAATCAGTTGAAAACATGTGATCTACTTTATTCAAGTTAACTGCTAGTAATGATGGCGATGTATTTACGTTTGGTTTATATATTAACTTAAGACAAGTTTGTTGTTTTCTAAGTAGGAAAATTTTATACTGTGCAGAAAATGTTGGATGGTTCGTATCACTGATATTTAATTACACTGTTTATATGTATATCTATATATATATATATATAAGATTGGAAAGTAATATCGAATTATACATCAAATATAGGTATCATGGCACACTAATGACAGGGTGAACACAGTTTTCATACCAACCTGATCATAATATAATACACAAATGTACTATTAATAATATTAAATCCCCACATGTTAATTCACCATGCTATAAAAGGTTGTCTGGTAGAAACTTTGTCAAGATATCGGATAAAAGTACAGAGAAACAAGTGAAATATAGGTGGTTTAACAAAAAAACTGCACAACTCCTAGAAAATATCTCCTGCATAGAGAAACCCTAGAGAGCTTAATGTAAATTGATGGAACCTTAACAGCAGCACAATATGAGCAGATTCTACTTCATCACGCCATCCCCTCAGTAAGACGTCTTATTCTAAGGGAATTCATATTCCAGCAGGACAGTGATCCCAAACGTACAGCTAATATGGTAAAACGTTACTTGAAACAGAAGGACGAGGATGAGGCCACATCCTGACTGAACATCATTGAACTTGTCTGGGGAATACAAAGAGGGGAAAAAATTAAACAGTGCCCAAGAACGCAGCATGATTTGTGGGTGAAGCTGTAAAATACCTAAAATAGCATTTCTAAATCTCTGTTAGGTAAATTGTATGGGAGTATTGTTTTTCATAATTTGAGAATTACATATACATATATATGTGTTTGTGTGTGTAGATGTAGGTAAATATACTTATAAATTACTCTAAATTTACACAAAATTGGACTGTAATTATATCATTCTGATATTGAGAACAATCTATGTTCAATGAAATATATAGTTAAATACATTTTTGTCTAATATATATGCGTATACATATAAATATTGAATGAGTACTCAGACGAGGAGTCACTAATAAGATCAATTGTATGTAAGTTAAGCTTTATAAATATAACGTATTAATAATTTGAAGATAGCTTTTATATGCGGAAACATCTGTTAGCTGAGTTCTTGCACAGACCTTAGAATATAACGTTGATAAACGGAAACATCGGCACATGTAGATCTTGAAAGTGAAGTTGTTCAAAACTTGAAAATAGCGTTGATAACTGGACCAATTGTTGGTTGAGATGTTGCAAAAGAAATATCTGCTGAAGCTTTTCGCCAGACACTAATCATAGCAGAACCGCTTGAAAAATGATCTATAGGAAATAGTACAGCTTATAAAATTTTTAAAACTGAACAGGAATGTGAGTATTTCTTACAAGACCTAAACTCATTATTTATCAATTATTTGATTCAAAAGTACGTTTAACTATAATACATGTTAAATGTGTTACGCTTTTTCTATGTGCCTAATATATTTTGATAACTACAATCTATCATAACAGGGATAACGATATCTAAGTTAATAAAAGTTTACAACAGTATCATAGAAATCATTATTTAATTAAGATATAAACTTAACAATGAAATAATGTGACGAAATAAAAAGTTCTGGGGTTAATTTTTTCCCTACTTTTATAAATTCGAATTTTTGCTCCTTTGTATCTTATGTAATTTGCACTCTGTTTTCACTTTTGTTATATTAACTTTAACTTTATAATTAACCAGCTAAGGTACTTACAATTAGTATAATTGTATGATTTTTCGCTAATGTAATTGTAATAGTACCAAAATAATTCACATTAAAATATGAAGTCCTCCAGTGGCATAGGGGCAAGTCTGCAGACTACGATGCTAAAACTTGGGTTTTGATACCTGTGGTGGACAAAGCCCAGATAGACCATTGTGTAGCATTGTGCTTAACAACAATGATAAAAAAAAAATCAAACAGAAATTTAGTTATTTTTATTCATTATGTTTTGAGTGATATCTTATTTTGATTATACCAGTGAGAATTATGGCAGAAAAATCCGGGTTTCGATTCCCCTCTGTGAAAAGAGCTCAGATAGCCATTGTTCAGCTTTGCGGTAAAAATAGACAGTTTGTTTGTTTGTTATGGATTTTGCGCAAAGCTACACAAGGGCTATCTGCGCTAGCTGTCCCTAATTTAGCAGTGTAAGACTAGAGGGAAGGCAGCTAGTCATCACCACCCACCGCCAAATCTTTGGCTACTCTCTTACCAACGAATAGTGGGAATGACCGTCACTTTATAATGACCCCACGGTTGAAAGGGCGAGCATGTTTGGTGTGACGGTGATTCGAACCCGCAGATTGCGCGTCGAGCGCCCTAACCACCTGGCCATGCCGGGCCTAAAAATAGACAGAACACAAAATTTATTTTATGTATAATTATTTACGGACTTTTCATTGTATTTGCGAGTTTTCAGTCCTATTACCGGAGCTTTCATCATGGCCATTTTTTTAAATATAGTGAGATTTTTCACCAACAAAAATTTTAATTTTTTTGTCAAATCGTACATTTTACTTTAAGGCATACAATTTATGGATATAATGTTCAATTATGTTAATGGAACATTGAAGAAATTATTTTACACTTTAGTAAGTTTTCGCGTTGAAAAAGGAGTCATAACTTGTATAAATTGTTTACCTAGAAAAAGCTATACCTGTACCTTACACAACTGAGTATTGTAATAATATAATGTTTCCAATAAACCATCTTTGACACACGCATATATATATTAAATATATTCAAACTAGAAATAGCTATACTTGTACCTTACACAACTGAGTATTGTAATAAGATAATGTTTCCAATAAACCATATTTGACACACACACATATATGTATTAAATATATTCAAACTAGAAATAGCTATACTTGTACCTTACACAACCGAGTATTGTAATTACATATATGTGTGTGTGTCAAATATGGTTTATTGGAAACATTATTTTTTAAATATATTCAAACTGTGTACCTTACACAACCGAGTATTGTAATAAGATAATGTTTCCAATAAACCATCTTTGACACACACACATATATGTATTAAATATATTCATATAGAAATAGCTATACCTGTACCTTACACTATATTCAAACTAGAAATAGCTATACTTGTACCTTACACAACCGAGTATTGTAATAAGATAATGTTTCCAATAAACCA
>NW_013667276.1:258245-261217 GCF_000517525.1 Limulus polyphemus | reverse complement strand
ATAAAACATAGAGCTGAAGAGTGGTGAAAGCTATCAATAAAACATAGAGCTGAAGAGTAGTTAAAGCTAGCTATAAAAACAGAGATGAAGAGTAGTGAAAGCTATCAATAGAACATAGAGCTGAAGAGTAGTTAAAGCTAGCTATAAAACATAGACCAGAAGAGTAGTAAAAGCTATCAATAAAACATAGAGCTGAAGAGTAGTTAAAGCTAGCTATAAAAACAGAGATGAAGAGTAGTGAAAGCTAGCTTTTAAACATGGAGCTGAAGAGTAGTAAAAGCTATCAATAAAACATAGAGCTGAAGAGTAGTAAAAGCTATGAATAAAACATAGAGCTGAAGCGTAGTGAAAGCTATGAATAAAACACAGAGCTGAAGAGTAGATAAAGCTAGCTATAAAACTCAGAGCTGAAGAGTAGTAAAAGCTATCAATAAAACATAGAGCTGAAGAGCAGTAAAAGCTATCAACAAAACATAGAGCTGAAGAGTAGATAAAGCTAGCTATAAAACACAGAGCTGAAGAGTAGTAAAAGCTATCAATAAAACATAGAGCTGAAGAGCAGTAAAAGCTATCAACAAAACATAGAGCTGAAGAGTAGTAAAAGCTATCAATAAAACACAGAGCTAAAGAGTAATCAAACCTACGAATCCATTTCTCTAAATTGTATGTAATTTCAAACCATTTTACAAATTGAAGGGGAGAATAAAACGAATTATTTCATGAAAAACTCTCGAAGGATCTGTTTGATAGAATGGGAATACATTAGAACCAGCGTGTGAATAAAGTAAAGAAAAACTCGATGATAAAAGTGCTGGTTAAATCGTCATATACAATAACAGAGGGATCGTCAATGATAAAAGTGCTGGTTAAATCATCATACACAGCAACAGAGGGATCATCGATGATAAAAGTTCTGGTTAAATCATCATATACAGCAACAGAGGGATCATCGATGATAAAAATGCTGGTTAAATCATCATATACAGCAACAGAGGGATCATCGATGATAAAAGTGCTGGTTAAATCATCATATACAGCAACAGAGGGATCATCGATGATAAAAGTTCTGGTTAAATCATCATATACAGCAACAGAGAGGTCCTGGGTAGGCTTCTGATCACCTGCGTGTGACATTTCATGATGACAGCGTTTCTTAAGTTGACATAAGCCGCAAAGTTGATATTCAGTCCTTATCGACATGCAGGTGACCAGAGTGATAAGCTTTAGGCTTAAAATAAGATCACAGGGCTTTAGGCTTTATTGTCTTTTGATTATTTTTCACACTGTAGACCGTGGCAGGTTAAGGTCTCGAGTAGCATTTTCTCCATTTGCTGCCCCAAAAGATGTTTCTCAGCTTGGTTTTGGATATTCTGAGTATGCAACCTACGATATTGTTCTCACAGATAAAGAGATGTCCAGAAAAAGAGCACTTTTTTATGGATTCAGATGCCTCGAATCGGCGAATTGTGTTTTACATTTTTATGGCATTTGTAAGAAAATAGGCAACCATTTTCTCTTTGAAGTTGCCTTTTGACCAAAAATGAAACTGTAATCATTTCCATAGCACGTTTTTGCACACCGATACGCACGTTAATCACATCAAGAATTTGCTAAAAGAGAGAGAAGCAACGGAAATAAAAGCTGCTAATTTGCGAAAAAAGCTATTTAAATATGCAACGTAATATGGTTTGGAAACAAACTGTACTATGTCCAAACTTTTCTGTACAAAACTCAATGTGTGCTTGGTGAAATTTTATCCAGTACTAATCTTAAAGATAGAGTTTTAACTTATATTCGCTCTGTACATGTACAAGGACATCTTGCTTCTAAATCAGTGAAACCTGATCTTTCACACGAATAAAATATGGTGAAATTCCATAAGACTGGAAAACATCTGCGGTTTGCTTCATCACCAACATAAACTTCTAAAGCATATATATATCAATAGATTTTTTAGCCACAAGGAGTCAGAGAACCCCTTACAACATCCAATGGTGTCAGCTGCTATAACTTAAAAACTAAAGAACGTATCAATTAGTATATTTCATTATCTGAGTAACCAGTAGAACAGTGAGCCTATAATAGGTTATCATCATGAACAGTGACACCAGAGCTATATACACACAAAAGCATAGAGCTCTTGAAACACCTGCAAAAAAAAATACGATCACATCACCACTAAACCCTTGTTAATGATGCTTTTCAACCACAAGCCTTTAAAAAGTTTATTAAAATATTTTTGAAAAGTAAAACGTGTATGATAACTGTTTTGTATGCGAAAGTGGGAAGGAGTTTCATGAAAATCTGCAAAGCTCTGTTTGAATGGTAAATTGATAAATGCTCCAAAAGTATAAAGAAGCATAACAGAATAATTTAAGTTGGTTATTTGATCAAAATTAAAGAATTAAGCATTGGGTGCTGTTGCCACCTTAAACTAGCATTACATGTGGTTAACACACAAAGAAATATAACGTACACATATCCACTTTTAATTTCATATTACAGACGTAACTTAGAAAGGCATTAACTCACTTCATTATAAGCTGGAAGAATGCTGTTTGATGCATTGGTGTGAGTAATTCCTGATTTCAGAAAGGCAATTTTGATGGAAGGAGACATGATCTGTCTTCTGTAGATTGAACTAAAGAGTTGGGAGGGGATCTTGAACAGATGTGGGAAGCATTTAGGCTAAATCTGATATGCATACAAAACTTACACATTCCCCCACAGAAAAAAAAAGTGAAGCGGAATAAGCCAGTATGTTTCAGTAAAGGTTTAAGAGATCATATTACGAATAAACACAAGAAATTCAAGAAATTTAAACTTATCGGAAGTAATAAGGAATTATTTAGGTATATGATTGGTAAGCAAAATGTTAGGATGGGGGATTGGGCCCCTTAAAAATGATAGTGGGGACCTGATATCGGTATATCATGAGGTGGTAAACTTATTAAATTCTCTTCAGTTTTTAC
>NW_013667276.1:252797-257600 GCF_000517525.1 Limulus polyphemus | reverse complement strand
TAACAAATTTGTTATTATTTATTTTAATATCGGCGTTTGTTTAGATTACATTTATATTTAAAAACATGCATAGCTTATCGTCTTAAATATGTATTGCGAAACACCCGCGTATTCTCCAAAGCTGTAGAAGATTCTCGAGAGTAAGAATCAACAATATATGTGTATACGTAAACGCTTAAATTTGTGTTGTTACGTAAAACGGAAATTTCTAGAAAGCCTCCACACGCTATAAATATAACCAACGCGACGCGCCAAAAAGGAGAGTATATATTTATTAGTTTTGTATAGTCTGTATGCTATAAACTTCGGAAGCTATAACTGAATATTATAACGCTTATCAATCGGAAAACTTCAGATATTTGACCAGAAGCATTTACAGAGTTCGAACATTACAAATCATTTAACTTCAGTGGATTCGCATCGTACATTAATATTTTTACGAAAACATTACCTAACGTCATCGGTGGAAACTCACTCTCTAATAGGCGTATGAACAGTGAAGACTACGAGGCTAGCTAGCTTCCTGTTAAGCGAATCGTACCTACATCAGCTCGTAATTGACTCGCTCATCGTGAATCCTCGATAAGATATCAATGAAGTTCCAGACTAGAAAGAAGACTTTATATTGTTTGTAAGTTTGTGAAACTTTTGTTTATAAATCATTGTTAACTATTTATAATAATTGTTATTGTACTGTTGTGTGTATATTAAAATGTATATGTGCTAAAAAAGAAAATTGTGTATATAAATTTTGTTTGCAAATATCATAAACTGACTATATATCGGCAAATATTTAAATACTAAATCCAAAGTACAATTTAACTATTCAATTTAGATTTATCAGTTAACTCAATTTCAGGCTATTTGAAATTCTAATACGTAACACCTTTATTCGTGATTAATCTACCATCAAGGGAAGGTGTTTTGATAGTGTGAAATATAAGGTTCACCCTATATAGCAAAGGTCTACTTCTACAAATACCTAGACTCTTTATTTTCTGATATATTTATGAAACAAGTGTCCAAAATACAAGTAATATTTGTATTTGGATCAATTATTTTCTCATTACTTTGTTTCAACTAATAAAGTTACAAAAAACTCAACAGATTTTCGAAATTACTTTGAGTGTAGTCAGATAGATTTGAAACCACTTTGAGAACTTTTGAATCAAAACATGATCAGATTGCTTTGAAACCACGCCAAGGACTTCCGAATTAGAGCGAGAACAGATAGCTTTCAAACGAGGCCGATAACACCTGATCAGAACGTAACCAGATGGCTTTCAAACCATGGAGAGGACTCTCGAATCAAAGCGTGAGTAGATAGATAGATGGATTTCAAACTACACAGAGGACTCCTAGATTAGAACGTAGCCAGATGGCTTTCAAACTATGACGACAACTCCCGAATCAGAACGTAATCGGAGGACTCTCAAATAAAACGTTATTGGACGATTTAAGTTTGTTATTCAATAAGTTTTCATAAAGAAGAACTGTTTTTGTAATCTATATACACATAACATAAAATTATAGCCCTTTTTAAACTTCTATATAACAATAATAAAACTTAGACTCTTTAGGAAGAGCTTCCGAAATGGTGAAGTTAATTAAAATAGTATTCAGGACTTAATAATGGTCATAAGCTAGACCATGGGCTGATTATTGTTCAAACGGACTAATGCATCATGCATAGGTAGTTTTGAATTTGTTAGTCTGTTTGAGGTAGTTAGAACTTAAAATATTATCGATATACTAGAATGATTAGAAACCTCCGATATTACGTGTAATATTAGTAGAAAAACATTTATATTCACTTCATTAGCGTTTAGGTAGAACTTCTTAATCTAGTTCTTACTTCTTATTAATGTAGAACTTCTTAATCTAGTTCTTCCTTCTTATTAAGGTAGAACTTCTTGATCTAGTTCTTCCTTCATATTAAGGTAGAACTTCTTAATCTAATTCTTCCTTCATATTAAGGTAGAACTTCTTAATCTAATTCTTCCTTCATATTGACGTAGAACTTCTTAATCTAGTTCTTCCTTCATATTGACGTAGAACTTCTTAATCTAGTTCTTCCTTCTTATTAATGTAGAACTTCTTAATCTAGTTCTTCCTTCTTATTAATGTAGAACTTCTTAATCTAGTTCTTCCTTCTTATTAAGGTAGAACTTCTTAATCTAGTTCTTCCTTCATATTAAGGTAGAACTTCTTAATCTAATTCTTCCTTCTTATTAATGTAGAACTTCTTAATCTAGTTCTTCCTTCTTATTAAGGTAGAACTTCTTAAACTAGTTCTTCCTTCATATTAAGGTAGAACTTCTTAATCTAATTCTTCCTTCATATTGACGTAGAACTTCTTAATATATTTCTTCCTTCATATTGACGTAGAACTTCTTAATCTAATTCTTCCTTCATATTAAGGTGGAACTTCTTAATCTAATTCTTCCTTCTTATTAATGTAGAACTTCTTAATCTAATTCGTCCTTCATATTAAGGTAGAACTTCTTAATCTAATTCTTCCTTCATATTGACGTAGAACTTCTTAATCTAATTCTTCCTTCAAATTATATGAAATTCTATCTTCACTAATGTCAATGTATCTTAAATGTAAACTTCGTCCCGTTTTTCAGCATAAAATGACAATTTAAAACAACAAAAGTGTGTATATAAAAGCACGTGCTTTACCTTATCCATTATGTTTTTTTCTATATAAGTTGATTTGGTTTTTGTTAAGCGCAAAACTACACACCACTGGTAACGAAACCCGATTTTAGCTTCGCAAGCCTGAAGACTTAGCGCCAAGCCAATCCAAGGGCGTTTGTTTTTATTATTAAAGTCATAAAGAAGTAGTGCTTGTATCCAAACAACTTAAATATTCAACATATATATGGCCCCTAAAATAGAAATCTCCTATTTTATTGCTCGCACAAAAAATAATAATCTGAATATCTCTTCGGTTCTACTGTACATGGTGAGCTTCATTAAGTCCAGTAGAGTGTCCTAAGAATATATATATATATTAAAGAAGTGACAACTGTCAAGACTTTTCAAACTTTAAAGTTGTTGGAGTCTGGAATAACGTATGATTCGATCTATGATTTCGTAGTTTGTTAAAGTAATAAAAAGAAAATGTGGAATTGATCCTATTTTGAATTTAGTTCAAAGGCCGTTAAAGCCGTGTTCAATATACCGACCTGTAACCCACCAAGCCAAAGGTTGTATTATATGACTAACGCGTTTGATTAACCTTTTCGACCAATATAACGATAGTGATTCGATCTCTGCTTCAGCTTGATTGTTAGTCCAACATAAATTAAAATCAATTTACATGTGGTTTAATTAATTTCCTTTCGAGATATAATTCACGTTAATTAGGATGCTTTCATCCCAAACCTAATACAGCCCTAAACAAACTTATGACTTTAGTTTGTACATAGTTCATTACTTAGAAAGTGATCGGATTTACTTTGTGGTAAGCTTGATATTCAAGGATATTAGGAAATCAAATAGTGTTTTGTTTTTTACTATTATTCTTATGTATTAATATGCTGTTACAGTTTCATATCTTTGTTCTCTCTACTTTGAGAAATTAAAACTACTTTACGGCATAAAATGGTAACAATAGCAGCTTAAGTAATACACTTTATGAAACCAAGCTGTTGTCTTCCAGTGCGATTACCTTATTATAAGTTTAATGAAAAGTTAATTTAAACACTGCATATTACAAACTCGTTTTCACACAAGTTCTCTCTTAATAATCCGTCAAACAAAAGCTTTTGAAGACAATGAATATCAATATAGTTAATTTTACATTCTTTTAAAAAAAAACCAAATCCACCAGGTGATGGCGATGATAAGGAAACTGGACACTGGACGACTTCAATGTGTGTTATGTTGACGTAAGTTTGAAAATGGTATTTGAGTATTTAAGTTATCAAATTTCAATTAATATCTGGTGTAGAGAATAATGGTTGATTACTTACTTTATGAAAAATAAACTCATTAATTAAAGTATACACTTTTGTCTGTAGAGTAGTTACAAACATTTAGGATAAGTTTTCTGATAATAATTTTTATGAATTTATAGTCGACTTTAATTACTAAACCATTAGTTATTTCATTATTTTCTTCAAATTACAAGTTCAGTGGCACAGTCTGGTCTTTTTTACACTGTTAGTTATATTTGGAACATGTATAAAATATCACAAATCTTATCGCAAATAAATTTAAAATATTACATTTAATACAAAGCTTTTCATACTGGAATGAAATATAATTGTATAGAAAGAAACCGCATATTTCTGCGGTGTTTCAATGCAAAAAATGGCCATCACATAACAAGGAGGTAAATAGATCAAGAAATCAATAATAATAATAAACAAACAGCGTGTTTGTTTGTTGAAAATATTTGCACAAAACTACACGAAATATTATTTGAGCTTAGGTGTCCCTAATTTTGAGAAAACAGAACAAGGGGAAGGCAGAGAGTTAAAAGCAATCGTCGTTACGTCTTCGGCTACTATTGTCCGACCGAATGTTGAGATTTTACCGTCACCACTATTACCCATCTAAAACTCCAAAATGCAGAACACGTTTTCTTCGGCAAAGACTTGAACAATATATTATCGGATCCATAGTCTGGTTATCTTTAGCAATGGGTCACAAGTAGCTAGAGAGAGGTCAAAGAAGGAGTGATAGGTAACTTTTTAAAAATAAAATATTTACTCAAAGATTTATAAAGAGGATTGTTTGTTTTTTTTTAATTTCGCGCAAAGCTACAAGAGAGCTATCTGCGCTAGCCGT
>NW_013667276.1:251333-252485 GCF_000517525.1 Limulus polyphemus | reverse complement strand
GACAATCAGATTGCGAGTCGAGCGCCGTAACCACCTGGCCATGCCGGGCCGTATATAAATGTTATTACAAGATCAGAATGGAGAAGTAGAAAGTTGGTTAAATCTTTAGATCATGTGTATACAAAACTTACAGGTGTAAAGATAAAAATCATGTGATCAAGGAAAAATATCAGATCCTAGGATAATTTTGGTTAACTTAAAAAGCAGTTTAAAAACAATAAAACAAACTATGAAAAAGAGCACAGATGTTTTAGTGATCAATAAAATGTATATAAAGAGTTAATAAAATTAAAATTAATTATGTTGTAAAAGATATAAACAGCTAATAAAATTAAAATAAATAATGTTGTAAATGATATAAACAGCTAATAAAATTAAAATAAATAATGTTGTAAATGATATATATAGCTATAATTGGGAAGAGTCCTTAAGATTAAAAGATCCTGAGATAATGTAAAAATAAATTGGTTTAAGTGTAAAATGAAACTGAGGAAACAAAATACATTTTGAGATAAAAACAAAAAAGAAAAATACACAACATAAACCTTGGATAGATTCTGATATTTTAGAGTTGATAAGAGAAAATGATAAATTATGGCATAAGTATAAATGTCAGAAAAATGAAACAACTGAAGCAGTTTAGAAAGCAAAGAGAAATTCTGTAATGTATTTTATAAGTAAGGCAAAAAAGAATTATTACATGGCAACATTTTCTGGCATCCAAGATAAAATTAAAGAAATTTGGAAATACATTAATGATTTAGTAAATGCTAGTAAAGCAAAATTTTATCAGTACAAATATAAGTACTACAAATTTAGCAAATAATTTTTATAGAGAGTTTATATATAAAATAAATACTCTAAAAAATAATCATAATAGTGAAAATAATAATAACTAAATTACAAATAAAAACAATTATCTTGAGAGTGTAATTTAACAGACTAATACGATATATTTCCCTCCAATAACAGAAGAAGAAGTTATTAATATTGTTACGACAGCGGAAGTCACGTGACTCTGGTAACACGTGATGGTTTTCTCGAATGATCATGGATTTCCTAGTGCGTTCGGGACGCCCCTTTTTTAGTATATAAGCCTGGCAGATAAAGCCTGTGGGACGATTGATTGAAGAGATGTAGATAGATATTGAA
>NW_013667276.1:239875-250310 GCF_000517525.1 Limulus polyphemus | reverse complement strand
CAAGCAGATACGTAACAATATAGTAATATAGGACCAGAAATTGATAGTATGCAATTATGATTACTTAAAACCATGTATTAATGTATTAGCAAAAATCATTACATGCCTATTAAACTTAATTTATGAAGAAGGGAAAATACCTGATGGACTTAAAATATCAATGATAAAACCTATTTACAAGTCAGGGAAAAAAAAAAGATTTCAATGATTATAGACCAATTTCCATTTTATCTGTGACTGAACAACTAATGGAAAGTTATATATACAACAAAATGTTGGATTTTATTAAAAAAACAACATTATAAACAAGAGTCGATATGGATTTATTGAAAATAAAAGTACCACATTACTATTAGAAAACTTTTCAAATGATGTAAATTTAGAATTAGATAAAAATAAAAAGTACTTGTATTATTTATTGATTTAAGTAGAGCTTTTGATACATTAAATCGTAAAATACCGCTGGATAAACTATACATGATGGGTATAAGGAGAAAGTTACATAACTGGTTCATGAATTATTTGAGTAATAGGGTTGCAATAACAAGAATTGGAGAAATAATGAGCGATCCAATTACTACAAAATATGGTATTCCACAAGGTTCTATTTTAGGTCCACTACTATTTAATTTGTATGTTAATGATATTTTAAATATAGGTTTAAAGAGTAAAATATATTAATATGCAGATGATACATCTTTAACTGTAATTTATGTTGATGTGGAAGTTAGCAAAGAAACTTTACAATTTGATTTCAATAAATTAAGATATTGGCTTAATGTACATGAAATTTTGTTTGTGTGTTTGTTTGTAATTAAGCACAAAGCTATACAAAGGGCAATCTGTGCTCTGCCCACCACGGGTATCAAAACCTGGATTCTAGCATTGTAAGTCCGCAGACATACCGCTGTGCCACTGGGGGCTATTGGAAATTTCCATGTGTATTAGTTCTAGAGGTAGTAAACACTTATCAACCAAATATTAATAGGGCAGGCTAGTTTCTGAGCTATTGATATTTATTTATTCTTTACAGAGAAAAAAAAAAGAGTAAACATTCTTATTGCTGCACAGCATACATTGACATTGATCCAATATGGTTGTTTCCTGTGATTGTACTATTCTTATTTCATTGTTAGTACATTGAAGATGATTTGTTATTTCTGTTATACAGTTCAAGCCCCAGAAGGTAGTTGCTTTTGAAGCTGTTTTCATAACAAGTATGGTAAATGAGAGAAAATTCCCAGTTTTCCAAATACTTAAGTATTCAGCATTGTTAGTATCAGTTATATGTAAATTGATAGTTACTTTTATTTTCAAATCAACCAATAAAAATACCTCACAGAGAAACACAACTTAATATAATCTTCAGATAATACAAATATTAACTATTGATTTAGTTTGGCATACATAAAATTAAACTAAACTGTATTTCCATAATAGAACTCTGTACCATCCAAGTTGAGAACACGTATTCAAAATCAAATTTATGTTTAAAAGTTGTCAGCTTTTCTTCATATTACGATCTATTCATAGAAAATTATAGTTATTGAACTTTTCCCTTGCAGCATGATTATGGCACATTACAAAGACTGGTCGAAACCAGTAGCAGACATTGAACTCCGTAAAGAAATAATGCGTTTAGCTTTTCTAAAAACATTTACTGATTCAGACTGAAGATGTTCAGTAATAATTCTATATATTAAGAGATATATCCTGTAACATGTTTCAAACAGTCATTTTTAGGTTGTCCCAGAAAATCATTATGGAACTCTCACTAACGTTTATCTAATGACCATGACCTTTGCTAACAAACTTCCTGCCATTTTCAAAGCTGGCCTAAAGTTAGGCAATAACCGCATATCACACTTATTTTCTCTTTCTTTCATCCGATGTTTACAGACATACCTCTAAATTTAACATCTTAAATACTTATATTAACATCACATCAGCAATCTGCCAAAAATATATCAAAAACTTTGTAGGTTGTTCATTTAATTCTAATCACAAACACACACCCGTTAAATAGTGATTTCCGGATATGTCAAGATAAATTTCCTTATTCTTAAAGACTCGTCCAAAACGTGCTAAGGATTGTTCAACACTAGAGAACTCTATCAATATTTATCGCATGCATATCACTCCATCAAAGCCTTTAGTTTTCTCAGTTTAGTACAAAGATCTTTATATTCACGTCTAAAATCAAGAACAAGAGAGGTCTACCACGCTAACTCAAAGCCGTTAATCCACAAAATGGTTGACTCGTAACAAATATTAACTGTAAGATACAGATAAAGTGTCTTCGTGCTTTGAAATTCTGATCCATTACAACCCCAAGCAAGAGCCCCAAGAGACCAAGCAAATGTATAGACTATATGCAGTTAGTAAAAAAAACAAGCTCTACTAGACAAAGAGGTAACAACAGTAATTGTTATTTACATATATCCTTTAAACTCAACTGACTTATAACGTGAAAATAAGCATCCTTTTCAGGACAAGTCATATGACATATAGCAATACTGATTTTAGCTGTTACCATAAGATTGTTAGTTATATTTTCTGAGTCTGTGGAAATTATAACATGAGATAAATAAACTGAACTTTTAGCCAATTGTTTACTATTTTTATAAACTATATAAAATCTTACATACTGAGTTGGAATGAACATAATTTGTAGGAAAGCTAATCCAATAGAATTTGTAACAAATTTGTTATTATATATTTATTTTCATATCAAAGTTTGTTTAGATTCAATTTATATTCAAAAACATGCATAACTTATAGTGTTAGATATGTATTGTAAAACTCCCGCTTATTCTCCAAAGTTGTAGAAGATTCTTGAGAGTAAGAATCAACAATATATGTATGTACGTAAATGCTTAACTTTGTACTGTTACATAATCTGAATTTTCTAGAAAGTCTCCAATGTGATATAACCAATGTGATGCGCCAAAAGAGGAGTATCTATTATTAGTTTGCTATAGTCAGTGTGCTATAAACTTTGGAAGCTATAACTGTGATTTTTATAACACTTACCAATCGGAAAACTTTAGATATTTGACCAGGAGCATTTACAAAGTTCGAACATTACAACTCATTTAACTTCAGTGGATTCTCATTGGACATTCGTATTTATACGAAAACATTATATAAATTCATTATGGAAAACTCGACATGTGTGGCTGAGGAATAATGAAGGGCAAAGCTATCTAGCTTCCCGTTAAGCAAATTATACCCACATCAACTCGTAATCAACTCGCTCATCGTGAACCCTCGATAAGATATCAAAGAAGTTCCAGACTAGAAAGAAGACTTTATATTGCTTGTAAGTTTGTGGAACTTTTGTTTATAAATCATTGTTTGTAATAACTGTTATTGTAAATTGTATTTTTATGTGTATATTAAAACGTATTTATGTTAAAAAGAAAACTGTGTGTATCCTGTTGGCAAATATCATAAACTGACTATATATCGGCTTTTACTTAACTTCTAAATACAAAGTACAATTTAACTACTAAATCTAAATCTATCAGTTAACTCAGTTTCAGACCATTCCAAATTCTAATACGTAACAAATTATAAACTATGGTGCTTATAGTACCTGAAATGCTGAGTGTGAATGATAGCATATTTGATGGGCTATGACAAAACGTGAATTTTATGTAAGAACACTGAATTATATAATTCATTTTACCGAAAATCTTTGAAATAATCACTTAGTTTATAACTAAACGTCCTTATGTTCATTTGGAAAACTAATAATTTTTAATGAAAGACACAGAAATCGAATTTCTGGTTTGCATAAACAAATGTATTACTTAGTTTAGGTGAGCACAAGATCAAACATGTCATCAGTAATACGTGACCACGTGGCTACCTCCTAACAAACAGCTGTCTTGATTTCAGTGCTCACACTGTTTGTGTGTGTTATGATCTTTGTATTTCCTAGCAATCAATGGTATTGACGTCAGATACTCTCTAGGTCTATTGAAGAAGAAATTTTATTATTCATGTCAATGTTCTGTAGAAAATGTTTGGATAAACAATACGTTATTCATATATTATATTTAGTTGTAGCAAAATAAGCGTCCTTTTCAGGATGATAAAAGTGTGTAAAGTAAATTATTGGTTATCATAATTGGCTCATTCAAATAATGGATAATATACATTTTATAATACTTGTCTCATTTACTTGTGAAAGCGAAACAGCAGGTGTCCAATGACATATTGTCTGCCTAGAGTAACACTATCCTTAGTAATAACAACATATTTGACCCATAGAAACACTGTAAAAAATACATAAGTGAAATGACATATTATGTCAAGAACATGGTTTAATGGATAGCATAAAGACAAACTAGTGCAAATGCATGATATTTAAATAAGCATCCTTTTCAAGACAATAATTCTAAAAAAAAGGATGTTTAAATATAGAAAATAGACTATAACCAGTATGTTAAATCAAAATCGGCTGTGTATTTTCTTGTCTATTATCCTAAGAAGCTACAAATTGAAATATTTTGTCAAGAACATAGTTACGTAGATAGCATAAAGTCAAACTAGTAAAAGTGTAAGCATTTATGTTAAATTATTGCATGGATATTTAAATAAGTGTCCTTTTCAGGGCAATAATTGTACAAAATATGCTTACATATAGAAATATGTATTGTGACGTCATCCTCTCCCGTCATTGCCCGAAGTCGACAAACGTATGGCGCCATCTGGCGACGCGCTGCGCAACTCCTAGGGTAACTAGTCTGATTGGACACATTTAAATGACAAATGAAAACAACTTTTACTTAAACACAAATAAAAACAGTGTGTGTACCTGTGTAGACAAGTGGAGGATCGCAAATACTGGATCAGTAAATAGCTCGCCAGCTTTCTGCCTCTCAAGATGAATCTGCTGAACTTCTCATAATGAAAGCAAGTAGAACTGAACAAAGAAAGTGTGCCTGCATTTCAAACATCACCTTGCTTTCTTTGTGTAGTGAATGGAATCACCTCATGACCTCTGTTATCTGATAGCATTTACTAGGTATCAGTTTTAGTTGACGCCATAGTTCAGCCAGCAAAGGATATTCCAGTTTTAACTAGTTTAACCCAGGCTCAAAATGCAACACTGAAATATCCTTGTAAAAGGGAAATATCATCTAGTAAATAAATAAATGGTTCAAGGGGTTACAACAGAATAATATTAGATACTTTGGATCATGTATTGCACCATGGGAGTGTGCGAACTAAATAATCAATAATTTATAAAAACCATTATATCGCTATAGAGGGTAAAAGAACGTGGTATGCCTACATACCACATATTAATAAAAATTTAAATTAAAAGAAATAATTCAAGAATGAGTCAACAATGTATGAACGTTGATAGCTAGCTTTTGGAAAGCGTTCGTAACTCACTGAAATTGCCTTTCCAACAGAGGTGTGGGGTATATTTTATTTTTTAATATTATTTTTAAACTCGGCTGGTAACACCAGAAAGGTGTATGCGTGTCCCCTGGTGTAGGCAGGTTTGGAACCGCTGGATTTTGGGACAATTAGGACTTTGCTCGTATTAAAAGGGTCGGCAGTGTTCACAAACTGGGATTTATTTTGTATATTGACAGGAAAACTGCTCCCACCCGACGACTCAGTGCTAAACTTAATATGACGGTCAATCCGACTATTCGTTGGTAAACGAGTAGCCCAAGAACTGGCAGTGAGTAGTGTTTACTAGTTGCTTTCCCTCTAGTCTTTCACTGCTAAATTAGGGACAGCTATCACAAATAGACCTTGAATAGCTTTGCGCGAAATACAAAATCAAATAAACGAAAACTGTAATGATAGAGAAATCATGGATTAAAAATTCAAATATAAACATCATCACTGTTACAATTAATCTAGCTAATTCTGTATGCATTTTCTGTACATAAAATGAGGTTATTTCTCCTTTTTTTATTAGTGCTTCACACAGAGTGGTACAACATGTAAACACATAAAATTACTCAGAGTGAAAGGCAGAAAATAAATAAGCCAGCAATTAGAGGGTTAAAACACGTGTACTTAAAGCTTTAATGGTCCACTTGCGATTCAAAGCATAACAGAAAACTTAAGTCTTATAGCCAAAAAAGATTTCTTCATGGATGAAAAAAAATGCCCTTTAACTCTCGAAATTCTGTTAATCTTAATGAAATTCGTTGATATTTCTTTATATTTTGCATTGATAAGAGAGTTCATTTTGCTTGTATATCTGTCTGTAGTTAAGCATAAAGCTACACAAAGGCCTATCTGTGCTCTGTCCACCACGGGTATTGAAACCCGGTTTCTACCGCTGTGGCCACTGGGGGTGGGGAGGGGGGGGTAATAAGAGTCACACTGTTAGGTAGCTACTGCCATCTTTTGACAACAATACTATCTCCTCTTTATAATCAATAATAATATTTTACTGATTTCGCTGTACATATTATCTGTTTAGGAACGATCTTTCTTATTAGAAACAAAATGATATCTTTTTCGGCTTTATTAAGCAGGAAAAACATAGATCAACACATTACGCATGAAATAATCACATTGACTTAAATTCAGACCAAACCATTTACATTTCTACAAGTTTTGAGAAATGCCATTTTTAGCCCTTCAGTTGTATTATCTTAACAAGGGGCGTTATGGGCTAAAGTATCCAATTCTGTAATTGGTTTTGCTTTTTGCCATGTGAAACTTGCGAATAGATATCAAATCTGATAAACTGTTTCCTTACTGCTTTGTGTATCTTACTTATGCAGATACCTTCTCAAATTGTAGTTTATACCCGAGTTAAATTTCTATGTTTTTGGCTTTTTTACGTAAGATCTTTTTGTTTCTCACTTCGTTGTCTGAAACGATATTTTTAAATGTCATTCAAGTTAAGACGATGCATTCTGACCCATTGCTGCAAAAATCGGTGCAATTTCATTGGTAGCTATGATTTGTATACAATGCTTATATTTAATTAATAAATTGTATCGATGTCGTGAGATGAGCTCATAATATACAGCGATTAAACAAGTGTGTAAACACACTAAACTTATTAAATATTTTCTATGATATCATTAAGGGACATTTTTTTTTGCCCATTTACTATCAAGAAATCCCTTTGTAGATTTAATATCATGTGACATGAAGAGGAATTTGCCAAAAAAAAAGATGAAACACGTGCCTTGTTGTGACTACGTTACTATTTTTATTCATTTCGATGCTTTTAGAACGTTTATTACTTTTGTAATTTAAATTAGATCACTTGAATTTTGCCACTCAGTGTATATAGACCCTTCTGACGATAATTATATAGAGACCCTTCCGATGATAGTAAAGACCACTCTGATGATACATAAGGGCTCTTTTCTGCCTGTCATTAAAGTTTTCTGTTTTTTACTGTAATTTGGGGAAATAACTTACATATTACTTACTAGAATGTAATATTAATAGCGGAAACTTCATATGTTTTTTCTGTTGTTGTTGTTGTTGTTTTTCGTAATTTTCATTTAATCACTTTATGTAACAACGTGACTTCTGACCAACAGAAAATGCAACGAAAGCTCTAAGAATAACAGGTTCATATATAAATATTGTTACAGTATAAACAAGTGCAGTGTTACATTTCTGGTGGATTTTTCCTGATCTAAGATCCGGTTGTTTTTTATTATTATTATTATTTAAAAGCTAGAACACTAATTAAATTTAAAACTGTCTTTGGTTGCATATTGAATTGATACATGCCTGACAACATTACTCTTCTCCAGCCTCATTCCAAATGGTAACCTCGACAACGTTTAAATTGTAACTGTTTTAGAAATTAAGCAACAGTGAAATATATTTACAGATCAAAAGCAAAAAATCCCAGTTCAAATGAATATTAATATATGTGTTGAAAGCATGTTGTTTTTTTTTCTTCTTCACGGACTCAGAAATACTACAAAAACCAACAAAAACATCCCATTAATTTTTTAAATATTAAAGTAACAGTGTGTGTGTGTGTGGACTGTCAAGCAAATTAAAAGTGTTTAAAATTTTTAAAGTCTTCATTTTATATTTTATTTAACCACTAATTATTTTATTGAAATGCTAATGCCTTAAAAAGTTACAAAAAATATAGGTTGTTCACTCAAGCATTGTACAATATTTCCATTGTTTAAACAATAATATCAAATTAAACAGTAAAAACAAAGCATTATTTTAACATTTTGCTCCTTCACAGCATCTGCAAACGTCACATTTGCAGTTGGGACTGCATCTTCCCTTTATTGCTTCGCAGCACCTACAAACTTCGCACCGGCAGCTGCTACTGCATCTTCCTTGCTTTTGCTTAACTGCCTCACAGCACCGACAGATGTCGCAACCGCAGTTTGGACTACATCTGGTTTGTTGATCTAGCGATTTCGCTGAGCTACAGCATCGACAGACTTCACATCGGCAGTTAGCACTGCATCTCAGTGTAGTGGCAACACCTATGTGTAAGATTGAAAAAAAAACACATAAAAGTTAGACAAAGTTAATCAATGTAGTTATATTGATCGTAAATTTTCCAGTTATGAGATGGAAAATCTTAAATATTCCGTAAAAATTTAACGTGAATATATTCATTATGGTGAAATGAAATGATAATTTATATTTTTGTCTGTTACTGTAAAATTCAATAACCAATGAAGCAATCATACTTTTATTAAGTAATTCAAGTTTTCAAACTATGCTACCAGTATTAAACACAGTTCACTTATTATGTATTGTACAAAAAAAAAAAACGCGTTTCAAGTTTATATTCGTGTTTTATATTAAAATCTTTAATATACCCAGTAAAAATATACTTTATGTTAGTTATACTTATAGTTGTAGGCCTAAATGAATAAATACAAACATTCTGGTTAATAAACATGGTGTTACTAATTGCATTATTTAAAAACTTAACTTGTGAATGTAAGAAAAATAATTATTGTATTTCAAATAATTATCTTTAAATACTTATATTTTGCACAATAACATAATCTCTTTTGTGTAACGGAAATGGGAAACCTACCATTCTTTCCCAAATATACATAAATTATGGAAAAACTTCAAAATGATTTCCACAATTTTCTCTAATTGTTAGTGGTGCTATTAACTTTTTTTTTACCTTATCAAGAAGTAAATTATCTTAACGACTTTAATTGATATGGTATATCATTTATTTTTATTAAAAACTGTTTCTTAAAAAACATCTACTTCAATTCATTTTTAGAATAGTGATATAGCTAGATCATTAATCAAGAATACTTACCAGGAGTAGCCATTCTTTAGATCAGTCTTTGAGGTCTTGAAACTTGACAGTTGATGGATTTCACAGTTGCTAGGAAACGATCTTCACGTGCTTTTATTTGTATCAAAAGTGTGGAGTGCACAAGAATCTAGTGGTTCGTGTGCATCAATTTCACACTACACGCTATGTGTCAATGGTTCGTGTGCAAAATACTTACAGCCTGGGGTACACAGTAGCGCACTAAGTGCAACCAAAACTATGTACCGCGTGCATATTTGTTTTCCTTCAATCTGATTCGTTTCGTATAAAAACTAAATATCCAATCACAACTCACGATCAGTGATGAATCAAGTGTTAGTGTTGTGAAACGTTTCTTCGTAAACAAGAGTATCAAATGTCTACAGCATAGTCTTAGAATCGTGCAGATGACGTAATAAAAACTTGGGAATTGTGATTACAAAGTTGACATATGAACAAACAGTTTCCTAGATATTAGAAGTAATAATCAGTCAAAATATGGACCTTATAGGAAAAAATGAAGAATATAGTTTAAATAATACTTTCATCCAGCCAATTTCAGGTATTCGTTCTTTATTTTTCTGCAGGTAACGCCTTCTTTGCACACGTTTCTACGATATAGGCGTGTATCACGTGATGTTAGTATATGATAATATTTGCACACGACACAAATATTATTATACAACTTCAGGTCTTCAGGACGTGATAATATTTGCACACGACACAAATATTATAGTATTTCAGTTCTATAAAAAGAGCTGAATGACAACTGAATTAATCTACCGCGAAAAGTTATCAAAGATCTTGAAGACAAGTATCCAAGTGTAATTGGGTAAGTACCTTACATTTCTTACCATACAAAATATATGAATGTTTATATAAAGTTATAATAATTTTGGTATTAAAGTATCCAAGTGTAATTGGGTAAGTACCTTACATTTCTTAGTATACAAAATATATGAATGTTTATATAAAGTTATAATAATTTTGGTATTAAAGTATCCAAGTGTAATTGGGTAAGTACCTTACATTTCTTAGTATACAAAATATATGAATGTTTATATAAAGTTATAATAATTTTGGTATTAAAGTATCCAAGTGTAACTGGGTAAGTACCTTACATTTCTTAGTATACAAAATATATGAATGTTTATATAAAGT
>NW_013667276.1:236710-239178 GCF_000517525.1 Limulus polyphemus | reverse complement strand
AAACGCTCTATTTGGGGCAATTACGCAATAACAGAAATCTCTATAGAATGTTTTGGTGTTTTTCTCTAGCTTTCTCTACTGAAACGATGCCTAAGTGTAACGAAAACTGTCGATGTGAGGTATGCAAGTGTTGTGAAGCAGCTACGAGCCAGGCCAAACCTGTGTGTGCAGAAAGATGCAGCCGAAGCTGTAAATGTGAAACGTGCAGATGCTGTGTTTCTACTAAAAGGCGATGCAGCGCCAGCTGTCGGTGTGATGTCTGCAAATGCTGTGAAGCCTCAAAGAATTGTTGTTAGAATATGACCTAGGAGCTCACGGTCATCTAAAATACTAACCCTCTTGACGATGAAGTGTCATTGTCTTAAGCCTTTGGTCAATAGATTTTAATTTTAGAAAATTCGGGTCCTATTAAATATTGTCAATCAACACTTTTTAAATAAAAATATGTAAAAATTATATAAGTGCTGTGTAATTATAGATATAGATTTGCGTTATAAGATGTTAATTAGGTTACAAATGTTCTAAACGTAAATGGAATATGTATATACATCCTCCATTTATACTCAGAACATTTATAATTTTAATCTATGATGATAAAAACAGGGTAAACAAGTTTGATACGTCAAATTAAAAGAAACCCCGATGTTTTCGAAAGGTAGAACTGTCTTCTTCGGAAGTAATAATTCAACTAATTTTTTGAAATATACTTTATACATGACATTAATTTTATTTATTTATCTCTTATGATTAATTCAACTAAAACAAATACGCCAAAGTCGGAGAACTCCACGAACTAACGAAAGGTATAACTTAATTGAAAAAAACAACAACGCTGATTCTTTTCTTCTAGCAAGCTCACTATATATACAGATAACTCAAAATGAAGACTCTGGTAAAAAAGTATTTCAGACAATTGAAGTTCCTCATCTTTCAATCAAAGCATACTTTAAAAATTGCTAGTTTTAATGTACCTACCAGAAAAAAATAACTCCGGCTAGAAAACAGTAGTAAACAAACTGAGCCAATCCATCCAGTAAAACAATGTGATTCGTTAATAACAAACATTAAACCACGATAATAACAAATTTCTAGTATGGCAATGAAGTAGGAAGCCTTCCCATTTTTCAATATGTACCAGTAAAAAGGCGTTAAAATTAGGAAAATTACTCTAGGGAAAAGCAGGGGAATACATAAAATTTAATCCAGAAACCAAGAGCTCCCAGGGTCCTAAAACGAGGCCTGGACCCTGGCCGTAATGGATGAGCCTGTGACATACACATTCTGTCTCTCCGTTCGGTCAAATAAACTTTGGGCCCCACTTTTAATTTGCCTCCTACACCTCTGAAGTATGGTCACTTTGAGCAGGATCCAGCTCTTTCGTTATCCTCTAGAAATGGAAGATCGGCTGGGACGTAGACTTCCCTTGGGGGAGGGGAACTGAAACCTTATATCTGTACTGTTTACACGGTGTAAAGTGACAGTCCCACAATAAGAAAATAAATCGTAGATAACTAATTAAAGAAAATACTCTGTCAGTATAAATGAAAAGTTATAACTACTTGAGAAGTAAACAGTATTGTGATTGCACCGATTAATTACAAATTCGAATATTTACTAGTACAATTAGTTAAAGATTTCTGCAGCATTTTAAACAACACTTATTGTTATCACGTAAAGGTCGAGTCACATCTACCGGTGGGACAACTGTAAGTTTACGAACTTACAACGCTAAAATCCAGGGTTCGATTACCCGCGGAGAACATAGCAGATAATCCCAATTTGTTTTTGCTTTAAAACAGACTCAGTCAAACAGGTCGAGTCACGTATTGAGAAAATAATATGAAAAAAGGAATTTATTTGATTTATTTTATGACAAAAACTCTTACTGTGAAAACGTTGCTTGATATTCCGCCGCACAGCTTCATCATGATCTTATCTTTACTCATAATGTAACACAAGAAAGATTCATCATGATTTAATAGAGAGCACTTGTTGATAGCAGCACCGAATTCTGTTCATTATATACTTTTTACAGTAATTAACGCTGTATTGTTATTATACTGAGTAAAGCACTGTAAAGTTTAGAAGTATAATATTATTAACAGCATTATATATAAAATCAAGAAATTTAACGTCTTAAAAAAATTGGCAAAACTTCAGTTTTCATAAAGTATAACAATTATTTCTGTTAATATTCGGCATTTTTCTTGTATTAAAATAGATTCTTTGATTTTCCGACTTAAGTAACTATGTTCTTTTGCCACAGGCCTGCGATGGTTTTATTTGTCTTGAAATTTTTACACGTTATACAGTAATTCCTGTATACTGAATCCAAAAATGATATCCATTTTTCACAGAACGTCATAACGCAGTACATAAAAAAAAAGACCACAACACGTAGTTTCGAGACTAAAAGACGTAGATTTCACACAAAAAAATCAGGATGAATAAGGATGCATATTCGTTTG
>NW_013667276.1:232947-236681 GCF_000517525.1 Limulus polyphemus | reverse complement strand
ATTGTGGTAAACGAAATAATAATTTGATCTAAGAAAGAGACTGTTTTTTTTTCTTCCCGATTTGTAAAATATCCTTACGTGATAGAAAAAAATAAATATTATTTTCGAAATCTGCGTAGCTGAATTATAGAAAATCCGTTATTGAAACCAAAACAACTTTTATGAAGTTTAAATTCGCTGGCCTGTGTTATGGGTTTTCCGTTTTTTGGTACTCCATGCTTTCTTGCATATATTGTAATATACCGCGTTTCCTTCGTTTAGGTTTTGAATGTATTTGATATATTCCAGAATTCTGTCTTGCAGTGATGAAGACACTTTGTATATGTATGTTTCTTGGCATTCTTTAGATATAACTTCATATATTAAGGTTTTAATTTGACATTTGTTTTCTGTACCGCACCCAGTTGCTCTATGTTTGTTTTCTTTTTATTTAATTTATTTTCGGTATGCTGTTTTATTAAAATGGATTTTAAAAGTTTATCAGATTTAATAACTAATTTATTACGTAACTCAGATATTCGTATCTCTTTCTATAGAAAACGTGTAAGTTTGACACAACACACGAAATTTCTTTTTGAATTTGCCCTTCTCTATAACATGAAGTGTTGTTCTTTTCCTTCTTTCTCGAATGAAACTATCCTTTTATGTTTTGGATATACTTGAGTGGATGTTTGATTTTTCGTAAAAGATTTATTAATTTCCATCTTTTTTTACAGTGATTCTGTCTTTTAAGCCCGGCATGGCCAGGTGGTTAGGACGCTCGACTCGCAATCTGCGGGTCGCGAGTTCGAATCCTCGTCATACCAAACATGCTCGCCCTTTCAGCCTGGGGGCGTTATAATGTGACGGTCAATTCCCACTATTCGTTGGTAAAAGAGTAGCCCAAGAGTTGGCGGTGGGTGGTGATGACTAGCTGCCTTCCCTCTAGTCTTACACTGCTAAATTAGGGACGGCTAACGCAGATAGCCCTCGTGTAGCTTTGCGTGAAATTCAAAACAAACAATTCTGTCCTTATTATTACATAATTTTTCTATACGGTATAGGAAACCATAAATAATGCTTCGTTACATAGTTGGAGTACGTGTTAAATGTAGTTCAGATACAGTTTCTAAGTTGATACATGCTTTTATTATTATACGACCATCTACAGACTAAACAATGGTGGCTAAGAACGGTAATAGTTTATCGAGTGTTGAATATGTTAAAGTAAATTTTATGCAGGGGTGAACTTCAAGAAATTCGTGGAAGCTTATTAGTGAATCTTAGTATGAATTCCATATGCCAAATATATTATTAGTTAAAACGAAAACAAATTGTTGTGGTTATACAGTTGATTCTAGTTCTCCAATAAATGCTGTATATTCTAAAAAAAACATGAATATTCTTGCAAAAAAACACTGTTGCTATATTTCCTATAGAAACTCTTCAGATTTGACTAAAAATCATCCGTTTAATCTAACGTAAATGTTATTTTAAACAAAAAAGTATGGGACACTTTTTAATCAGTCAGTTTTGATATTTTGAACCATACAGTTAGTTGAGTTTCGTTTAGCATCTTCATAACATAATTTATGCTTTCATATCTTAAATCTTACGATTGTATATACTTTTGTTTAATTGTTTGTTTGTTTGTTTTGGAATTTCGCGCAAAGCTACACGAGGGCTATCTGCGCTAGCCGTCCCTAATTTAGCAGTGTAAGACTCGAGGGACGGCAGCTAGTCATCACCATCCACCGCCAACTCTTGGGCTACTCTTTTACCAACGAATAGTGGGATTGACCGTCACATTATAACGCCCCCACGGCTGAAAGGGCGAGCATGTTTGGTGGGATGCGGATTCGAACCCGCGACCCTCAGATTGTGAGTCGAGCGCCTTATCCACCTGGCCATGCCGGGCCGCCATTTTGTTTAATAATACTGCTTCTAACTTCAGTAATGCATTACAAAGTAATATAACAATAAAACATTGTGCTATTCTCAGGAAACGCTGATTACCCTCTTCAATAACAAGATATGGTCCATAAGATAATAGGAGGTTCTCACTGGAAATATATTACGAAATAAATCCGAATTCTCTGAAACTGACTGAGTTGGTGAAAGAGACTGAACACAATGTGATGCTCATAGCGAAAACAATATTTATTCAATACACAAAAACAAAAGAGTGTGTATTGACTTAGCACTAAAGACAATAGTCTTTACCGGAAAGTTAGATACTATTAAATCTAGAGCTTGTGAAGTTCTCAAAAAATCTGTTCTAGTCTGAAGAAAAAACTAAAATCATTATATATGCCAGACTTTCCCATGTAACTTGCGCTATCCAAGTGACCGTTGGTCATTCCTATTCACCATAAGAGAGATTGTAGTCTTTAAACATCACCCGACCTCCTGGAGTAAAATATCACTGACTACCTTCACAGATGTTACGTACAACTTTTCAGAAACCTTTCGCACGAGAAGACAAAGATACCTAAGGTGAGTGACTCAGAATAATAGATAGCTAGACCGAAAGCAACTTAACGACTTTCTTAACAGCTTTTTATATGAAAACCCCACATACATGTGAATAAACGAAAAAAATATTGAAATTTTCTATATTAAAACGAGTTATTTCAAACACATGGCATACCTGGATACCAAAGTATTAATTATTATAATATAGTATATTCTAAATGACAGACCATGCCTTTCTTAACACGTGCATTATGTTAAATTGTAAAGAATTTTTCTTGTGCCTCAATATGTTAATGATAAGCTCCTGATGAAGCGTTAAGGTGAGATATCAAGCAATAAAACAAAATCTTATTTTACTGGAGTTGTTTGTTTGTTTATTTTGTCGAAATTGGTAAAAAAAAACTAATCGAGGGCTATCCAGAGCCTCCTCTAATACTGTAACTAGGCGACAAGTTTGTCGCCTAGTTTCAGAATCTTGTCGCCCAGTGAATGCCGGATTATTTACAATGGGCGACAACCTCTCAATCAAAATCAGGTGTAATTGCCCAAATTATTCATAGATATTCAAATTCAATCAAAAATAGGCCTACATAAACGAATTAAATAAAATTTTGCTAGACACACATAACTGAATAAGATTTTATTTATATTCTGTATACTTGGCGGAGGTGGCGCGATATAACGAAAATAATTGCGCATGAATAAAGTGTATTTTACAGTATACTACGTGGCAATGACTACGCCATACGTTCGCATGCACGAGTAGGTCCAGCAACAGAACGTTATGACATGATGTCATATGCATGTTACGTACTTAGTCACACAAACAGTATATTTTATACACAGCATGGTCACAAGTAAATAGACACCACCTTTTCAGAAAAAATTAAAATTTTCAGTCACATTCACATGAATTGATATATTTATAATTTAATTAATATCTAGTAGATCTTCTTTTCGCTTCGTGGAGTTCGTTGATCCTTTGGGGCATCGTGAGAATCAACTCGTCAATTTTAGATTGTGGGATTTTCGCCCACTCTTGCTTCAAAACTTGGAGTAGATCGCTATCGAAGTCTTTTTTGTTGTTGTTGTTGTTTCTTGACTTGCTGGTCAAGTATGGCCCAGAGGTTTTCGGTGGGGTTCATGTCAGGAGATTGGCTCGGCCAGGGCCATAACTTACTTTTGTCAGGGATACTGCCCAGAATTAACTGTGGGATTGAAGTTATAAGTAGGTCATTAGGGCTAAATGCTAGGCTTAGGTTAGTATGTAAGGATGAGCA
>NW_013667276.1:230317-232490 GCF_000517525.1 Limulus polyphemus | reverse complement strand
CAATGGATGGTTTACATATAAATAGAGTAAAGGCTGGCTTGTTTGCTAAGGCTATTAACTCAACTGTAAGGGAAGTTTTAAACTAGGACTAGACAGTGGTGAGAGCCAGGAAAACTGAATGCAAAAAGAATAAAAGGCAGAGAAAAGTTTAGCATAGGAAATTAGTACAGAAGTGGTTATAAGTATAGACTTAATTGTTACTATTGTAATGTTAGAAGTATAAGAAATAAAATAGATGATTTTAGAGCATTGGTAGGAATGGGGGATTTTGATATAACATAACATAGTTAAACATAAATGATTTTGATGACAGAATTTTTTTTTTTTAAATACTGGGTTACAGGCTATTTAACAGAGATAGAGTATTAAAGAGGGGAGAAGGAGTGGCTTTATATGTAAAATGTGAGTTACATCCTGTTGAAGTTGAGGATATCAAAGATAATAGCAAGGAGATTGAATCCATTTGGGTTTCTATTAGTGGATATAAAGGGAAAAGGCTTTTGGTGGGAATTTGTTACAGACCACCAAATAATACTGATGAAATTAACGAGAAACTTTACAATGAGATTAAGATTTCAGCTTTTACTGAAGTCATAATTATGGGTGATTTTAATTTCAGCCATATAGATTGGGAAATTCTAGAATCAAACCATGAGGGAGAGAGGTTTTTGGAAACTGTTCAGGGTGGCTTTCTTCACCAGTTAGTCAATTAACCTACTAGAAACAATGGTATTTTATATTTATTGATAACTTCAAATATAGAAATGATCGAGAGGGTGGAAATTGGGGAACATCTGGTGCAAGTGATCATTGCTGTATTAAGTTCGATGTTTTGCTGCATATGGAGATAAGGAATAATGATATTTTTGTTACAAATTTCAAAAAAGCAAATTTTGAAGGGATGCGACAAGAATTATATGTTGTGAATTGGGCAGCTGAGTTATTTGGAGACACTGATCAGATGTGGAAAATTTTTAAAGATATATTTTTAACTATTCTATGTAAACATGTTCCTAATAGAAAGAAAAGGGTAGCTTCAAGTGAAAAACCAGGTTGGCTCACAAAGAGTTTAAGAAATAAAATTACAGAATACCATCATAAATTTAAGAAATTTAAATTGACTGGTATGACAGGAGACTTAGAAGATTATATAAGATCAAGAAAGTTGGTGAAACAGGAAAGTAGGACATCACAAAGGATGTATGAGAAAAGGTTGACTGAAAATATAAAAATTATCAGAAAGGATTTATTTAAATAATACATTAAAGGGAAACAAAATGTTAGGATAGGAAAAAGACCCTTGAGGGATGATAAATGAAGGCTTGTATCTGATGATTAGAAGATAGCTGGGCTATTAAATTTTACTTTTTCTTCGGTTTTTATTAATGAAGATTTAAGCAGTATTCCACATCTTGATCAGTTAATAAATGGAAACGAAATCAAACAGGATGACTGCATTAATACTGAGCTGGTTAAGAAAAAATTGGAAAGTTTAAAAAATGATAAGGCTCCTGGGCCAGATAATATTTCCCCAAGGGTTTTGAAGGAGGTTAAAGGTTCGATATGTGAGCCACTTGCTACAATTTTTTTGTCATTCCTTGAATAGTGGGCAAGTACCAGAGGATTGGAAGTTTGCTAATGTAACTCCTCTTTTCAAGGGAGGTGATAAAAATTGTCCCAGTAATTATAGACTCATTAGTCTTACATCAGTTGTGGAAAACATTTGGAAAGTCTGTTAAAAGATGCTTTGCACAGTGACTTAACAAAGTTTAGAATTTTATTGGATAGTCAACATGGTTTCACTAAGAGAAAATTTTGCCTTACAAATCTCTTAACATTCTTTTAAAATGTTACTGTTTACGTAGATGAGAGTAAGGGAGTAGATTTGGTGTATCTGGATATTCAGAAAGCATTTGAAAAGGTGCCACATAAAAGACTTGTAAAAAATTAGCTCTAAAGGTGTGAGGGATAAGTTACCAAATTGGATAGAAGAGTGGCTGAATGTAAGAAAGTAGAAGGTTGTTATAAATGGAGTTTAGTCAAACTGGATTAATGTCACCTCAGGGCTCAATGTTAGGACCTTTGCTCTTTTTGATTTACATCAATGACATAGATGAAGGGATAATCAATAAATTACTTAAATTTGCAGATAATATTAAGGTCTTGGGTTTTG
>NW_013667276.1:222435-230163 GCF_000517525.1 Limulus polyphemus | reverse complement strand
CCTTATAGTGTTATGAAGGAAAGGGATCTTGGTTTATTCGCTTCTTCGAAATGTTGCACCAAAGCTCCATAGTTTTCCCACAAAGCTCAAAAGGACCGGAAACTGAATGCCACCCATCACATGCTTAAAATTCAGCCAATTTTTAAAATTTGAACCTCCAGCAAGTTCGCGCACACTTGCTGGATTCTCAGCTATTTTTCGGCGACGCGCGATACAGGACATAAAACTTACCAATGAACGCTTTAAACCTGTTGATTCCTGAAACCGACCAACAGTTATAATCTGTGATTACCACAGTGCCACACTATTAAAGAAGGAAATTTGACCTTCAATAGTTTCTTAACCCCACTCTTACTCCCCAACATCACGGCTACACCATCACATCCAAAACAAACTAAATAATTTTTCAAGTAGTCTTCTGTCATCCCTTAAGATTGAAGACAATCGAGTAAAGAATTAAAAATTCCTTTTGCAGTAACATTTTGAAGTTTGACCAAGTCCAAAAATAAATTTACCAGTGAGTTCATTCCACTATCCGCACCACAAATTCGAACGTACACGATT
Organism: Limulus polyphemus; assembly: GCF_000517525.1. Classification (NCBI taxonomy): domain Eukaryota; kingdom Metazoa; phylum Arthropoda; class Merostomata; order Xiphosura; family Limulidae; genus Limulus; species Limulus polyphemus. The sequence goes on along the minus strand of NW_013667276.1, from coordinate 229,599 downwards.
AGGCTAGATTTTGTACTTAGGGTAGTTGACTCGTCGATTATCAATGAAATTTTACTATTCAACAGCCTCACAGTGGTATGTCTGCGGACTTACAACGTTAGAATCCGGTTTCGATACCCGTGGTGGGCAGAGCAGAGATAGCCCTTGTGTAGTTTTGTGCATAATTAAAAACAAACAAACAAACTATTCGACCTAGTGATTTCTTTAGCCAATTTTTTTCTCATTTCATCACTAATGTGATACACGATGTTAATACACGCATTCGTAGAATGAAGAATACGACCCATGTTAATTCCGTTTAGTTCTTGCACATCAGTTTCGGATTGAAAATTATTAAACGATTGGTTTTCTTTTGCCATTTTATATGCAGTGCGAAAATTTTCCGCGGTAACCTCTTTTTTGCAAGATAACGCCTTTAAACACATGTTCTCCAAGGTCGGCTTCTGCAACCAACCTTAACGCAGCTTTATGTCCCGCGGTTTCCTTGTGATCGAAAAGTTTTTCCCTCAAAGACATCAACTGTTGCTGTCGATTTTCGCTAAAGTAGGTTTTCTCATTATTGAACCATTCTTTAGATACTTTCATTCCTGTCTCTATTTATATTATTTTTTTCGATCCGAGAGTTCCAATTTTTCGGCACGGCGCACAGCCAAGTTCGTATTGCGAATAGATAGCCAATCGTATTTCTTGCAAAAATCATCTTTTTGATCCAAAGTCCAGCAGCTAGGCCAGTCGTCGTCAGTTTGCTCTCTAACACCAGATGAAACAGGAACCGATATCATTAATTTTATTTTGTGTCACTTGTTCTAGCTTTTTTTATTCACGGGAGGTTAAAAGAAACTCGTGATTTTTTTTTTTTTCATTTTCAAAGTTGCTGTAACTTATTCATAAAAAACTGGACACCCTCTCTCTAGCGTAGGGATTTAGATATTGAAGCCCTGGGAGTGTCAGGTTCAAAAAGACCTCTTCCTCCCTCCTTTACTATTATTCTATGTTTTCTTCTTGCTGTGAATTTTATGTTTCGATGTTGTTTGTTATTTATTCTCCTTTTCAGGACCATGTCCATGTTATGTTATTAGGTTTATGTTGTGTTTATTGTGCATGCATTATTTACATTGTTTTGTTGAATCTTGTATATTTTGTGTTGTAGGATACATGAACTGTTGTATTATGTATGGGATTAGCGGTATTAAATGTTGTTTGGCTATGTTTATAATGCTGTCTTCCTGTGTGTTTCGATATTGAGTAATGAAATAATAAAGTTTTTTTGACTGCTTCAATAATAGGGTTTAATGCTTTTTCTTGCCTGTTATCTTCTTGTGGTTATTGTATTATGTTTACTATAGGTTGTGTTTTTGTTTGTTTCATTTAGTTGTTTGTTTTGAATTTCTTGCAAAGCTACACGAGGGCTATCTGCGCTAATCGTCCCTAATTTAGCAGTGTAAGACTAGAGGGAAGGCAGCTAGTCATCACCACCCACCGCTAAGTATTGGGATACTCTTTTACCAACGAATATCACGAATAGTGGGATTGGCCGTCAGATTATAAAGGGCGAGCATGTTTGGTGTGACGAGGATTCGAACCCGCGATCCACAGATTGCGAGTCGAGTGCCTTAACCGCCATGCTAGGCCACAAGCATTAATAAATAGCAAGTAAATAATTTTGCTATAACCATAAATCAACAATAAGAATACAAGAGTATGACAAGTATAAAAATCCACTAGCCCTAACCACCTGTCCATGCCGGGCACTCATTTATTTGTGAGTTACGTTTTGATTTTGTGCAACCTGTGCGTAAATACGAGTTTGTGTATTTTAGGCGTATTGTGGCGTTGGTAGTAATGTCTTTGTTTGTGTGTTTAAGATTCGTGTTTTAATATATTTGTATTTGAGTCAACCTTTATTGTTGGCTGTATGTTGCTGTACTGAGTTCTCGTATTTAAAACTCACGCATTTAGTGTCAATCGTGTAACGTCCCTAAACTGTATTGTAAAAACAGAAAATAAATTGACGTTCACATCACGACTGACTCATTTGACGGGAGAGGATGAAGAGTTCATGTGACGTCAGCTAACGAATTGTTATGTAAATTTGTTGTCCCGTCAAATGAGTCAGTCGAGATAGGAGTGTTAATTTATTTGAGTGGACGTGTGTGAACATCGCTTTGAAAAAATTGTGCCGGTACGCCGTACTGGCGCTTACCGCAAAAAAATCACTATTTTGAATTCCGTTTTTGTTTCCTGACCTCTGCAATAAAAGTCCCATAAAATGCTAAAACTGTAGGACTTTATCTGTCATCAACTGCTAATTCTGTTAAGATAGTGTTAATATTGGGTAAAGGTTTACCTAGCTTGAGTAATGTTTCGAACTGTTTTGCTGTACACTAAACACGAGTTTTGGTACACCCCCTTTTCAGTAAGATACTTCCTGCATTGCTACTCAGTTTTATCAGTCTGATACTTTTTTCACCGATTCTCAGTTTTATCAATCCCACAATTCTTGCAATTATACTAAGTTTTATCAATCCCACAATTCTTGCATTGATACTCAGTTTTATCAATCCCACAATTCTTGCATTGATACTCAGTTTTATCAATCCCACAATTCTTGCATTGATACTCAGTTTTATCAATCCGACAATTCTTGCAATTATACTCAGTTTTATCAATCCGACAATTCATTCCATTATATTCAGTTTTATCAACCAGACACTTACTGCATTGGTCTCAGGCACTTTTTCTCCTTTGTTTGTTATTCTTTGAACTATAGTTAAAAAAATAAGCTAATTCTTACTAAAATCTTTTTTTTTTTAGTGTAGATTGCTGTTTATTATTTCCATATAAATTACATTTATACATTTGTAATAACAGATGACAACAATGCATCAGTAATGAATATTTTGAACCTATGGTTATAAAAAGACTACGCGTTTCATACGATATTGTTACGACAGCGGGGGTCACGTGACTCTAGTAACACGTCATATTCTCGAACGTTCACGTCCCTTTCTGATGTCTCGAGAGGCTACTAGATATGCATTAGTGTTGTATATATAAGCCGCCAAGAAGTGACGGCAGCAGGGTAATGTAATGTGTAATTGAAATGCGGACAGAGAGAGACGTTCGTTGTGAATTATAGCGTGACTGTAGAAATTAAGTGTATTGCAAAGTTGTATTTAGAAAGAATAAACCAGTTTTATTTAAGAAAGGACTTGTATCGCTAAAGTTTCTTCGGAAAGAAATTATACGGAAAAGTAACTAACGAACGGAGGCGTAACAATATCATTGTAGGAAGACTGTCAAAAACTTGGTTTACTTGTTTACCAATCAATTAATAACACAAGTTGAAAAGATGTATCAGTGAAGACTGCAGCACCCATCGATAAATGACTTAAAGAATTTTGAAGGTGAATGAGATAGTGTACTGATGTACAAAAATCTTTTAGTCAATAGACTGAATGGAATATTATACCTCTAAAGCCTCTATGGTTAGACTAAGTGTACTTGTATCAATAAAGTGAAATCATGTTCAGTTTATATTTTATTTATTAATAAATTCCAAAGCACTTTTACTTAATTTAAATTATTTTAATGCTCACACGAGTTTTTGTGCATGTATATGTTAACAACAGTTTATATGACCAACAAAGATATTTGTTAAAACTACTGTAAGAGCAAAAAATTGATATGCAGTACTGCATTTTGTAACTTCAAAGGATAAAAAAGTACAACACACACACACATGAAGAAAGTTTATAAATGAATATTCCTAAGTTGTATTTATGACAACACTACTAAAGATATCTGCCATTGTACCTAATTTTGAGCTATGGACCAGAGGGAAGCCAGCCTGTAAACAGCAATGTAACAACCACCACCCATGCTAAGGGATTGACCATTACTATTATAACACACCCATAACTTTAAGGGCAGGAAAAATTTTGTGATATTGTACAGATTTGAATCCAGCTCACCAGCTCCAAAATCTATAGTTCCATCACAGGGCCAACCCCAAGCCCATTTCTAAAGAAATTTGTTTACCATATATTTTGAAATTTTATAGAACCATCATTCTCCTAATTTCTGTTTAAATGTTTCTATAGATTCTTATTGGTTAGGGAACGAAGTACAGTTTTATTGCAAAGGAAGTTTCTAGTATCATGTAATTCATCACTGTCAAAATTTCACACACATTTGTTGAAAAGGTAATGGATACTTCTTTTGCATTAAGTTACCAAATTTAATTTTCAGCAGTTCTGCTTTCCAGTTCTGAGGTGCTCTACATTCCAGAAAATTGAACTAGACAATTTTACGTAAACCAATATTTAATATCTCCTCAAAAGCCAGCCTACTTCTCTAAAAAAAAAAAAAAATCTGAATTGACACTATGCTATTGTACTCTTATCATGTGTGCATTGTAAACTCACTCTATGCACAAACACATTAACCTTTGAATATTTTTATAGAAAACCTTATCAGTGTTGCATAAAAGTTAAGTGCACAAGCTTAATCAGAACACATACTATAAAAAGGAAAAAAGAATTAAGTAAAAACATAGAGCACATTTCTTAGAAAAGCACATTTATTTCAGATATGTTTTTCTCTTCCTCATTGAGCAATGTGAATGAATAAATTCAAACCTTAACAAAAAGTATTTATATTCAACACAGAAATTAACTAACCAAATGACAGAAGTAACTGCAAAATATTCATATTTATAAATATAAAAAAAACACATTCTTGCTCTTTGTATTTAAGTAACAAAGCCTAAACAAATATCTTAATATATTAATTTCTATAAAGTTATATGCTTATGTTTGACCAAATATTTGGTTATAGTAAATTTACATAACTATGAGTGTACATTAGAACACTATTACTTAAACCTCTCAGTAAAGTCAACCCTGCTTTTTTTTTCAGAGAGCAAGGCTACACAAAGTTTAAAGTATGAAAAAATTAATTTAATGTTGTTTGTTTATTGCAAAGCTACTAAGGCTATCTGCCTCAGTCATTAATTTTGAATTGCCGACCAGGGGTAAGACAACTCGTGGCAGCATCCACAGCCAATTCTTGGGCTACTCTTTACCAACAAGTAGATGGATTGACCATTACAGTATAAAGTCCCACAGTTGAAAGGGCGAGCTTATTCCACACTAGGTTTCAATTCCATAGCCTGAAGATTGCGAGTCAAACTTCCTAACCATCAATTTAATATTGAAAATGTATACATTTTTCTTCCACATAATTGGAACTTTTTCTATTTGAGTTTCTTAATGCAAAAAAACAAAAACAAAAAACAGATTTTAAATTTAATTTAAAAAGAAAACAAAGATTAGTATATGATGAAACCTGTTCTTCTCTGATCCAAATTACAGACTTACCAAAAAATGATTATAAAGTTGTTTTTATTATTGGCTTTTCAAAATATAATATACAAGCATTTTAGTGCTTAATAATAGTTAGACCTTTAATGCCAAACTTTTTCTGACTCTAGTTTTTGTCTAACTAACAGTCATGTACATGCATTAAAAAATTTCTCAATAACTATTATAGATTCACAACTGAACTTTATGTATTTATGGACAAACTACTGATTTCATACGTATTATGTTTGTCTATATATTAAGTACTGGTAATAAATATTTTACACTTTTTTTGGCTGAAAATAATTCATTAACCTTTTCTTATTAAAGACAGATGTTTATTAATTTATCTGAGTGTCTAATTTCCATGTAATGACATCTCATATTTGCCGTGACATCACAGAATATGTTAAGTTCTTTTCAGAAAAGGTATTAACAGAAAGTTGTAATGTTTCAACATCAATCTTCATATGAGGAACTATCTGCGAAATTCATTTATCAACATGAATTATACGGTAAGAAATTATGTATAGCCATACCATATAGGACTTGGCTGTGAAGTGGGTAGTGAATATCTTTAATTTTTTACATGCATCCTCAAACTAAGAAAATTCTTACAATGTTAAAATCTAATGACAGTAAGTATTTCATCAAAGGGTGCTTTTACACACTGTAGTAAATGAAGATGGAATTCTATACATTTTATGAACAAACCCAAGGTTTAGCCTAATTAATACAACAAATGTTTGTTTGTTTTTCATAATATTCACCAACCCTAATTAAATACTGAACATGGACAATACTTGCAAGTTAACATTATTCCCAAGTTCACAACTGGAAAGCATCAAAACCAATAAGTTGAAACAACTTTACATACAACAAAATTTACATGACACCAGTGAAAAGGGTATATTGTATTACTTGATTCTTCTAATGTCACAATTTCGTGTTTGTTTAGATATCTCGCTATTCTACAGGGAATCCCTTATTAATGTGAAATATCAAACTGCTGCTTTATTCAAACCAAAGTAATATAAATGACAAAATGAAGAAAGTCATGTTTTAAAATTTAACTAACAGAAAACGAGGTAGTGTTCTGCCAATACAATAGTTTTTTACAAGCAGCACTTTGTAAATGATGCAGGTAAACAATATGTACTTTGATATTTAAAATCAAAGGTGTTACAACAAACAATTGCATTTGAACAAATGATCTTAATAGTTTGAATTAAACATTTATCATTCAGAAAAATAGTTATTTAAATACGAGTGCATTTTTTGATACACATCGTGGAGTAGAACCCAATGCAAATTTAGCGCTGGGCAATTACTGGAATTTGTCAATTGATTAATCATTGGGCTTATTAATCAGTTACTCTAATGACATGGTTTAAAAATAAATGCTAAAAATCTGGTTTCAATACCGTGATGGTCAGAATACATATAGCTTAACAACAACCAAATATAATGGCAATATTTCAGTTATTTGGATACTTGGAAAAATCAAAAACAGCAATAATTGGAAACCCTTTCAATTAGTTAATTATCTTTAAGCTGAACAAAAAATAAGAATGAAAAATCATAATGGTAGTATTTCAATTAATGGATATTTGAATGATTGTAAATACTAATTTGTATTAGTTGATTGTTTTCATGATATTAATAATAATTTTGATTACAGTATTTTTTGGTGTATAAGACGCACTTTTTTACCCCAAAATTTGATGTCAAAATCTGCTTGCGTTCTATACACCAAAGGTATGAATAATATATATGTATATATACGATATACACAAGCCAT
>NW_013667276.1:212514-222158 GCF_000517525.1 Limulus polyphemus | reverse complement strand
AATGTGTTATTTATAACAATAATAGTTTTTTCTTTTAAAACATACATATTTATAATACCCTCTAAATAATAAAAAATATATATTACAGTGAAAGCAATGAAGATTTTGTAGGTTTTGAACCAAACTAAACAACAGTAAACCTTTTTTTTTTATTTACGGTATTTTCTTATTTTGATGTTTTGAGCTCTTTTGTGTTTAGAACAATATGTACAAATTTTTAAAGTATCAAACTGAATTCTTGTTCAATAAAAATCTTTCAAATGCGACTGTAGCTTTTCCCCCCCCAAAACTTTGTCTTCAAAATAAGGGTGCGTCTTATACACCTGTGCGTCTTATATTCCGAAAAATACGGTACCTGGATAGTTAAAATAATCAAAAACAGTATTAATTGGAGACACAAATTTGTATTAGTTGATTACTTTCAAGGCTTTAATTGATTTAATCACAATTTTGATTAGTGGACAGTCAGAATAATTAAAAACTGTAATAATCAGAAACATTAGTTGAAAATTTTTATGACAATCATTTTATTATTTCAATTAACTGAGTCAATTGCTCAGCTTTCTGCAAGTTACATACTTTTTAACAATACATGTACTTTTGTATAAAAAAGAATGTGGTGGAATGTTGAAAATTCAGAAGAAAGGAATCTGATCAAAAGTGGTACCAAAAGTCGTTTTCTAGCATTTAAGTCTTCTGGGGGCTTAAAACCCCATAAAACAAATGGAATGATAAACTCTCACTAAAATAAAAACCATGAATAACAATTGTTCATTTAATGCAAAATGCTTATTTTTCCTCAAGAATACCATTTGTTAATATATGTAAAAGTTATTCACAATAAACCTCTAGGTATACTGTAGTAATAGGGATAAAACCAGTAACCAGTTATTAAATAGAAATTTTATTAAGTGCTATACATTTGCAAAAGTATGTATCTATGTAAGAAAGGAACAAAACCTTTTCATATACATTTAAATGCTTGATAAAAAGGACAATTTCTATACTTGATTTTGATTTAGTAATACTGTTAAAATATCACTCAGGATGGCAACACGAACCTTCATTCTTACAAGAAATGAACAGCTGATTTGTTGATATCTATATCAGGTTTTAATGGATGTAACACAAGTATTAATTCCTTTCATTAGTTGGTTAGTTCTCATAAACTAGTTTTCATTAATATTTACAATTCTTACAAAACTTAAAACCAGAAAAATGAAATACTTCTGTACATGTCTAGGTAAGAAAATACCATGAATCTAAAGTCATGACATTGCTCTGTTCATTCTATTACTTATCAGACACATGTAAAGCAACTCATTAAACTGCCCAATATTAGACATTCCAAGTTGTCAAAGTAATGACAAAGTAAAGACCATATTATTCATTATATTAAACTCTCAAATGAAAAATCAGTAATGTTACTATAAAACCTTATAGAACGTTTGTAAACAGTTCACAAAATATTCAATATTGATATAAAACATGTATTTTAAAAAAAAGTACATTACAAACACTATCTAACATTTAAATTTTTAAATGAAACACAGAACTTTAGTTTGCAATGCTGAATGCATATTTCGACCATTTTGTTACCAGCTGGGTCTTTAAATGCAATAAGAATGAAATTAGAACTGCCTTTTCAAAGTAGTACTAATTCTCAATACAATACTGTTCGATGATTAATCTTACTTACACATCATGATTAAGGTCCCAAATTAAGTTACTTAAAGTCAAATATTTGGATCAATTCAAATGGACCTTTACAAGGATTTTACTTGCTAACTGATTATAATATCACTTGATAAATGGAATTATTGGTAATATATATATATTAATTCACTTAGGTAGGCTAACATTTATTGTCAAAGGGTTTGGAGTTTAACGTAACAAGGTGTAAAGAAGTAAACACTACATGTTGTGTCATATTGGCATCACAGTACTACAAAATGAAAATGATTTTTTAATGCCAAGATACATTAATTGATTTTACGCAAAACTCCCAATTAAATTTTAGCATCAGATTTTAGCAAAATACATTAAAGTTTTGCATAGTTAGGTTCATGACGGACGAGCTTTTATGTATTTAAAGACATAAATTTATAAATATTCATGAAATATTATTAACAATGTTGTATAGAAAATGTGTGTAAAACGCGTTATAATTCAGGTTATACTCAGCATTATCCATTTTAAACGCGTTATAATTCAGGTTATACTCAGCATTATCCATTTTGAAATATTAAAAAAAAATTTCAAATACAAAATCATTAAATGTTTGTGAACTTTAGAAAATATTCAAAATATGAATGAATATATTTAAACTAATTGGAAGTTTTTCTTCAATGCTACTTTAACTCCATGATCTCATCCTAGAAAGAGCACTATGTTTAGTGACTTACACAATTCTTAAATGTAAGTTCTCAAACAGATTCACAATATATATATATATCTGTACATAAAGCTATTTTATATTTAAATGCATATAAACTGGTGATAAATACATCAACTAGTAAATTCAACATTAACCAAATATTGTGTTGGACCCTTACTCATACCCATAAGAATTAAATTTATACATTATATATATTGTAAAAAATAAAATCATTCCTACATTTTTTTTACCCTTGATAGATATATTTGTGCTTACTGACATATAAATACACTTGCATATCATAGATAACTGTGTATACCATTATAATAATTGTAAATCTTATGTGGTGCTATAAAAAAAACTACTACTTTATCTTTTTATTTGATATTTTCCAGTAAATCAAACAAATCCTTTTATACATTGTTCATAAAGGAAGTATTACAATTCATGCATTAAAGACAGATGATTTGTTTTAAAGTGGTACATTGAAACTGATGGAAAGATATAAACAAAGTATCACTTTTGTTGTATCACTTAATATATTTTTATCCATCTAGATTTGTATCTTGTTTAGATATGTACTGTGTAGGATGAAACACATTTTTTAAAAATGATTATATGAATAATTACATTAAATCTAATAAATACAACCTTACAATTCTTACAATGTTGGTTAATTTTGATTAATAATAATATCACATGTGAAGTTGATGACTACACATTTCATTTACTGACGGTTTCTTGGTATTTTAAAAGTTGTTTCGAAACTCCTACAAATTTTTGGAAAACTTGAAAATTCATAAATATACACTGCTTTCAAAATACACATACTTTTACAACTTCAAAAAAAATATTTTTTTCTTACTTAGGAACTACAGTGTTTATGAATACTGCATGCAAAACACACTACATAATTTGTCCTATACAATATTTCTAAATAAGTATGCTTCTTTGACCTTAACTTCTATACACTCCCTAAAAAAATGCCTTCAAATATACAATTATTTCTTGCCTACTGACCTCCAATATTTTCAGATATTAAAAGTCGTGTGCTGAGAAATAACTTGCATTTCTATCTAGGTGGATAGAAGATGAGGAGCCCAAAGACTCGATCGAACTTAGCAGAAGCAACAGCATGATAGCCATTTCTCAGAATGCTCAGTATCTGCATTGAAACACAAGTCTGTATGGAGTTGGTTACATTTAAAGCACTGATATTACCAAAAAAAGTGAAAGAATTAGCAACAATATACCATAACCAAGACATCTATGTATATCTTATAAGAAAAAAATATATTTTTCTTACAAAATAAACTTTCTATCCAACTATATTTCATATGAATGTATATTTAAAATAGATGAAGGGACAAAAGTGTGTTATAATTTCAGTAATGTACATCTTCAATTGATTAGTTTAATACTGCACTTTTATCAACAGAAAATATCACGAATAAAATATTACTCAATAGCTAATATCCAAAAACAGAAAATGCAATTCTTATGTCTTTTAAATGAAAAAGGCACGAGAGCATCATTTAATTTCTACTGAGATACGCTATTTAGAGGATACCACTTGACATTTTCCTTCAATAAATTTAGCTCTTCAAGGGAAATTGTAGTTGAGCCCAAAAATGCATTTTCTTGCACTCTGTCAAAATTCCATACAGATAGATGAAGAGTACGTTTTTTTACAACATTCAGGGGAAGGCCATAAACAAGCATTTCCATGAATGTTGGGTGTGTACTCTTAAACACAACTTTTGTTTTTCTTTTTGTTAGTTTATGTGGATCAGGAATCAAGTATGTTTTCACATAGGAGTCAGGAGCACTATATTTAGAAGACCTGAGGTTTTTGGCATGCATCACCATCACAAAAAGACTATTGTTCTTGTATATAATGGAAAGCTTCACTTCACTTTTTACTCCAACAAATGACTCTTGTTCTTGAGTTAGTATGTTTGTACCTCTTGGTATAACATTCTGAGTCAAGCGACCATCTTGATCTCTAAGAATAGGATGAAAAAAAGTATAAACCAATGAGCAGTGTGCTATTTCTTCGGCCATTTTCAGAAGTTGTTTCAAAAATAAATCAATTTCAACCCTTCTTTGTTCAGCAACCTCTCTAATGTTGGACCGGCCAACAAAAGATCCTCGTGGTAAAGGATGGAACTTTGCTAACGGAAACATCATGCACAACTTCTGATGAAATTCCCAGAATTCTCGATACGTACGATAAACATTCATTGAATGACTGACATTTTCGCGTGTAACTTTGAGTTCATAAACATAGTACTTCTCTGGATCATATCGCTTCTGGCAAGATATCATCTCAACAGATTTGATACACCCATCAGTATGTTTAGTAAAAGTCTTAGCACTGAAAGACAACAACAGCTGATCATTATGATCCCCTGTGAATCGTCGCTGTGCCAAACTGTGAATAAAAAAATTAAACTGAATAAACCTGGATTTCAAGCACTCTTCAATCATCCGTGTGAACTTTTCAGTAGCACGAGCTTCAGTAAACTGGGGTAGAAGTTTATTTTGTACATAGTAAACAGCATTCTCTGTAACTCCAGGGATACCAGATGCAGCCATTAAAGAGAAGAGATTCAGTAAAGTATTTCTCTGTTTACGGATGATATTAAAAGCTTGGCAACAAATATCTATAAAATTTTGAAACTTTTCTGACGGTTTGTCACCACCATTAATAACATAAACCATGTCTGAGGTTAAGATAAAGGGTGTACGATCTCTTTTTATGTTTCCAAATGTCTGTGCATCACCTAGGAACTTTCCAAAATCAATGTGAAACACATGTCCTGATGTCTTTAACATTATATTATCATTGTGTCTATCACATATTCCCAGAATGTATGTGGCAACACAATATCCAGCACAAGAAAGTGTGAAGTTTTCAACTGCTTGCTGATATTCAAGTTCAGAAGTGCTATGCTTTTGAAGCCATTCTGCTATAGAACAATCTTTGAACGAGCCTGTCAAGCCATGTTCAGTTTGAATTTTTCGTAATGTTTCAGCTTCTGTTACCATTTCTACAATGCCCTTTTTTACTGCTGTAGGTATGCATGTAAAAGTGATAATCTTTAAGTCTAGTTCTTCCTTCAGCCATATTTTGTCCATAATTCTTATCATTTGAATAGTCAGCATGTCTTGACGTAGGTCGTCCCCAGCCTTGTAAATAGCTTCCACTGATTTTGCCCCTTTATCTGGGCTTTTAAAAACAAGCTTTAGTGGAAGTGTGTTAGAGGTGAAGTAGCTACAGCACTGTACATCTAATCCACAAACTTCAAGACTGGGGCTCAGTGGAAGTACAGTGGGTTCATCTACAAGGCTGTGATGAACTGATTCTAACCCTTGAAGCAAGGTAGGCAATCGTATGGAATCTTTAGCATCCTTGATTTGATCAGCAATGTCTGACAAACTATTTAACAAAGATTCTTGGTTTTTGAACAATTTTCTCATGGCCTTCCCTGATATAGCAAGTAAAGCATTCATTATCAACTGCATTCTTCTGCCAACAAGAGGATCATCTATGTTTTGTTTGAGAAGCCAATAAAGATGATGTGTCACTCTAACACTGGTCAAGGAGCGCTCCAAAAGGAACCAAGTTAATGGTGAATTGTCCCAGGTTTCAAAGCGTAGAGCTTGCACAAGCTGTGGTAGGTAATCACATAGTTCATCACAACCCACATTTTTTATCCATTGGACAGCAGTGTAACGAACTTTAAAATCAGGAAATTGACCAAGTAACAACACCAAAGCATGAACTGGAGGTAAAGGGCACCATTCTTGTAGCAAAAAATAAATATCAGACAAACATGCCCAGTCCCATCCATGAGCTGCTTGAAGTATCTTGGGAAGAGCTTCAGGAATGCCACACATGCAATGGCGATTGGCCCACAACAGTTCCTTCTCTTCCTGAGAAATTGTAGTAAATTGATCTTTCTGTACGATCTCTAAAAGATGCTTTCTAGTAATGAAGTCTAGATGATCTATATCCTTGTAAGTTGTGGCAAAATCTCCCTGAATAACACAAGGGAAGACAACTTTGTTTTCAAATTCGTTAAACCTAATTTGCAAAAGTGGGCAATTGGAACTTGGATTCGACAATGTTGGTCCCATTTCTTTTTTAACTTCATCAGACCAGAATCCTAATAAATAGTCTCCCTGACAAAGCTCATCTTCAAAGTTAAATAGCTTTATGCCACACCACCCAATAACAATTTTCTCTTTCTGATCAGCTTCCACTTGCCTGGATTCTACGTTAACAGTTTCAATACCTGTTAGTGTAAAATACAATTTTGCTTCTCTAGGCAACCTGCAAAGACAGACAGTCTGAAACTCAAGCCATTCATCAAAAACAATTCGATCAAAAAAACTTTTCTTAACAAAAGCAGGTTTAAGGGTTGACACTGATGCTATCTCTTGAGTTCCATGACACAATGTACACAAAATGGAAAAATTATCAAAATTACTTTCCCATTGAGGTAAGCAACAGTGTATTGATCCTACATGAACAAGTAGTGTATCCAATATACTTGTAGCATCTTTCATACCACTTGGTTTTAATTTTAAAGCTAAAGGAGATTCCACTATGAAATCCACCTCATATGCTTGGCAGAACATAGCAAGAAGCTGGTACACTGATCCATATAACTGATTAACAATTAACTCAAGTCTTTGGTGAAATTGATCATACATGTATGTGTTATCCTTGACAGTGTGCATTGACTGAACAGCAGTAGTGTGTTCACTTGAACTTTCTTCCTGTGAAAGAAGGAAATCCATCTGACATCCTGATTGTCCAAATGTTTTACAGAATCCTTTCAGGTTCTGAAGAGAATCACTTATCTCCGTTGTTTCCACATGAAATAACAGCAAACACATTGCTTTCACTGCCTGAATTACACCTAAAGGCTGTAAAATATCTTGTTTAAGATTCTTAGCAAGCTCTTTCAGCTTTCCTACTTCATTCTTTAGGGTTTCCATAACAATGTTAACTGCTTTAAAACTGACAATCAAAGAAGATCTGAGAGACAAGTTAGTAGGTTTAATATCCAAGACTTTAGTATCATCTTGAAGGGTTCTAGCTAATGGATGCTTTAAATCCTTGAATTCAATAAATTGAAGACAAACAGGTTCATCGTGTTTCCGGCAATAATGAACATATTCATAATCAGCTAGAGTAGAATCACATGTCAGATATTCTGCAAGACCATGGACCTTCAAAATAAAATTTTCCACACTTAAATCTGTAACATCACCAAAAATACTGCACACAACATGACTAATGACATGTTCAATGCTTGTTCCCATGTCACAGGTAAATGAGATGGGTCCAACATACAATTCAGAGCAAATTTCTAATTTTACATTGTATGAAGAATTGTGTTTATTCTCTAAAACTGCACTAATAACTAGCCCTTCATTTGTGTTATGATCATTATATGTAAATTCTGATCGTAACTGTTTCAGTTCAGCACAAAAAGTAATTAGCTCAGTGCTAAATATGTTATCTTTTTTCAATATCCAAATATTTTCTCCACTACCAATTTCTTTTGGATTTTTCAGATTGGAATTTTCAGAGAAATTAATACTAAAGCCTTCTTTGCATGTTGTGTTGAAAGAAGACTTGGGCTTTTCTTCAATTTCTGAATTCTCACTATCACTAGAAGAAAAATCTGCAAGATTCTTATCATTATAACCTTTGTTATGCATTTGCTCACAGGTGTCCACAGAAGTATGCAAAAGCCGTTTAGAAAGAACCTGTAAATCTTTTTCTTTTTCTTTATGCCTACTTTCAACAATTAATGGATCAAACAACTCAAGAATATCATCTTCTGTACTTGGGCGAACTTCAGAAAACAAAGAGATTTCAGAGTTGACATCACACAAGTCTATTAAATCATTGTGTCTTTCTTTTTCAGTGCAATTCATTTTACTGGTTTGTTTGGAAAAATTTCTATCAGAATATAACTGTCTTTGAGGGCAATCATCTTTGGCATATGTGGATTTAGAACCATCTTCATGACTTATCCAGGAATTGGCTAGCTCTGGAGTAGAATTACTGTGTTGCATAGTATATGAGCAAGTATTGGAAGCAGCAAACCTGTATGTATCTGTATGAAAGGGATGGTGAAAGATTTGTGGCAAATGCTGTGCTCCCAAAGGTGGAACACTGGGTCTTTGAGGACAAAATGATGGCAACTGTGCCCAAGAATACTGAAGACTGCCATGAATTGTGGGAACTAAATTTGTACAGTCAACTGTTAAAGCAGGTGGCATATATGATAAAAACTGTATAGGCAGGTTTTGATTAGACTTCGATCCTAAAAAGCCTTCAAAATCTAAACTGTTGTGATTTGATGTGTTGTATTTTTCTGTAACTGATGAATCAGAAAAAGAAATTAAGTCTTCCATGGCTGACAAACACTGAAACAGTACTGCAGGGGGAAAAAGTAATGTTATTTCTTCAACATCCAGGGGGATTTCTAAGCATTATTTATGAGCAAATCATCAAGGACGAAGAGGTAGTGGTGATGTGTCTGTGAACAGAAAAAAAAAAAAAAAGGTAACTAAATGTTGAAACTTAAGCCAGTATTCTTAACATCTTAGCATTATTATAACTTGACTTTCATGCAGCTCTGTTCTACTAGCTTTCACTTTTAGGCTAAAAATGCTTAAAATAATTAAGTTCAAAATAATACTGAAACGACCATCAACTAAGTTTTGGGTTCAACAATATTATATTTAGAATTCAAACCCCTGAATGTCTTAGTGAAATATATTTATTCAGGAGTGAGCAAATTTATTAAATACCTGGATGTGGAGTTCATCATATTTTGTACTGATAATATTAACAAACATTTTAGCTTATTAACAACTCAAAACAACATTAATGTTTTCTGAAATTTTATAACACAGTGTACTGAATAAATATGATGAGCAAAATATTTGAAACGCTATAAATTTTAGAATTTCTAGTGTGAAATGGCTGCCAGTAAAAATGTGTTAAAAAGTGTAAAACTCTGATACAACAGTCTAGGCTCTGAAAACAGAAAAACTAAAAAATATCATAACACTGAGTAGGTCATAGAAACTACCATAGACAAAAGAGCTGGGCAATTAGAGACATTTGGTATATGATTAATCAATTAGTACAGTGTTTTTCCAACTGTGTCAGTGTAAACTACTTGTACCTGATGATGACAAAACCTTGTCGAAACGTTGTACAGTTGCTGTTATG
>NW_013667276.1:207482-212504 GCF_000517525.1 Limulus polyphemus | reverse complement strand
AGTTTTTCTTCATTACCCATTCAAGCCGTCTCCAGCCATTATTAGTCTCAAAGTGGGTTCCTCGTCATCGAATATACTATGTTAAACTTTACAAATTACTACAACATTGTACATTGGAGTAATTAAAACTAGGGGGTCCCAGAGAAATATAGTTCTTGGCCAAGGAAATATGTGAATGCAAAATCACAGTTGCAAATATATAAATCTCGCATAAACAAAACACTAATAATTGTACACTAAATATCAAATGGAAAACATCTACAGTACAGATACATGCTGAATTTGCATGATTTATTTCAAGGCAACCATACTCCCACTAGTTGCAAATCAGCTCTAAGAACATTGCGATTTTCTCTAAACCCATCCTCTGCCATTTGGCAGTGAGCAAATGTTTAAAACCAAAAACAGGTCATCTGTTCAAATTGGCTGAACCAATAAAAATCAGTGATACATCAAACACTAGCTCTCTTCACATAAACAAAACCTTAAAACCTTTTAAAATTGAATTTGTAGAAACAAAGCCATACTATAAACTTTTTGGTGCAAATTACATGATGCATAAATCGATACACAGATATATTTGCCCAACTTGAACCGACAGTATGTCTGAAAATGATGAACGGGAAACGTAAACAGACTACACATTGGCTTGGCAACAAGTTGCCTTACATCATATCACTGGGTGTAAACATACGTGTTGTCCTGACAACAATTTGCTTTACATCATATTCTTGAGGTCGGACGTCCAGGAACTTTGCCCTCCCACAATGCAATGTCCGCCTAGCAACCGAGGTGAAGAGGCAAACAAATAGCGTGACTAAGAGGAAATTTCATTCATTCTGTACACTTGCCCACTGTCTACTCGTATTCATAATGACTATTTGTGTTTGTGACAAACTTTTGTTGTCCCAAGCCTGCAAATATGGTGAAGAGTTGTTTTGTATTCAATTGCACAAATAACAAGTTGAAAGGGCCTGAACTTTCCTTCTATTTTATACTTAGCCCTCCAGCTCGCCTTAATAGTAATCATAAAGCAAACATTTGTGGGATTCTATTCCTAGCCTAGAATAGTCTTAGGACAATTTGTTGATAATTGTTTTAAAAATTAGTTCAACCTGGTAGTTTACTTTTTAGTGCATGTTTTCCTACAAAAACAAGGTACTGAAAAGAAGAGAAGTGTTGTGACTGAAAGCTATCAACTACAGAAAGCAAAAGAAAAGGTGTGGGAGTCAAAGTCTGACTATAATTATGTGTGTTCAGCTCATTTTATATCATGTAAATGTTATCTTCCAATTTTTTTAACACAAGATAACTGTATACATTTGGGTACTGCACACTGAGCCATTCTGTTGAGTCATTGATCCACAAGTCAGCAGGGTACTGGAAGGGACAAGAAACAAGCCCAATTAATTGTAACTTTACTCAATATCTCGCTAATGCCTCAGCCGACAACTTCTCCACATATTGGTAACATATTTCAATTGATAATTTGACTATCAAACAATAATATATGAATGATAATTGAAGAATCTGCACAGCAGTAACACATGTATACAGTAGAACTATATAAATTGTGTACCTGCAGTTGTACTCGCTTTGAATTGTTTGCCCTTTTGTAAAGATGGCAATCACATTACCAGGCAAAATTACATGGCTGTGATGTCACACCAGCCTCAAGAATGGTTGTGGCTAAAGCGAAAGAACATGTGCTACAATAGTTTAAGAAAAAACACTAGATACACTGATAATAAAATCTAGGAAAACTTTCAGTTGACACAACTACAATTACATCATGACATGACATAGAATGGATAGAAGTTACTAGTGGTACATATCTGCCAATCATGGTATTTCAAATTTACAATCAATGAGATTACAAAATCTCTTGCATACTTTTATAGGTACATAGGTAAGCTCACACTTCACTATTAACATTTGGTTACTGACAATTTTCATTTCATTTACCCATACAATGTGAATCCACGTGTACAAGTTTCAAATTGATGGACTTTATTGGGACTACATTATATCTTACCTTGACATGGGTGACACACAGTATCAGGTAACCAGGTAAAGCAATAATATGATATCAATCACATTTGTTAACATTGTTCTAATGGGAAGGTCGTATGGAGTGAAAGGTCGATTTACTGGTACGATTTTTCATTAATTATTAACTACATAATTGAACTTGCAGTGTAAATTTACTAATTTGTGACTGTGGAATCCAATGGTGTGTGTATTATTTTTATTTTCTTTATTTAAGTATCGCCAAAAACCCCTATTAAAACACCATCTGATAGTTTGTACACAACATACTATTTAAATACTAGTAATAATACATTAACTTAGTCTTACTACTTTAGTTTATAGTAATTACTAATACTATTAATAATAATACTTAGAAGTTATACTGTTAGTGTTATAGTATTACTATTAGTATTTAACTTTTCAAGTCTTAGTCTTACTGAGTGAAGTTACTCGATATTTTATTTTTAGTATTTATAATCTATTATCTGCCTCTCATAGAAAACAATTTCAAATTAATATGTTATTAATATTAAACAAAATCCTCACCACTGATAAACTCATGCTACCATATGAAATGAAAATCGCAGAATTCAAACAAAAACGCAACCTTTAAACACATAACTACGACCACTTTACACATCTCCACACCTACTGTAACCATTTCTCTCTAATTTGAGCGTTATGATGTGAAGTGTAACACTTCATCTCGTAGATTTTCTGTAATCGCCTATCAAACGAGTAGAAAAAGAATAAGAAGCCTTAAAAAAATACTTTAAGACATTTTGTGTCTGTAACATTATTTATTCAAAACTCCTTAACATGATAAAACGAAAACACAAAAATCAACAACAAATTTTAGCTAATATAGAAAATAAGGAATTTTATATAATAATAACTGTCTTTATGTTTTCGAATAAATTAACACAATAAATAGATAATTTTGTGTCTACGATATTGCAACAGTTTTAGTAGATTAGTCTCTTACGTAACCAAGCAGCGAGTTGTTACCAAAGGTAGGGGAAATTGCATTTTGAGTTGAATTTACAGAAAGGTTGAACATAAGTATAAAGAGGCTATTATTTCACTGTATAGATTACTGGTTAGGCGTCATTTGGAGTATAGTGTTGTCTTGGGCTCCTGTACCTAAAGTAGAACAATGAACTTTTGTAAAGGGTTCAAAGGAGGGCTACTAATGTCTTATATTTAATACATTTCAGTAAATTTAAGGGGTATTTAGAAATGGCTCAATAAATATTTAATTGATCAGTGTTGGATCTCAAATTTTTGTTTTGTTTTTAAGTAAATGGGACAGTCTCCATGGACTAACAGTCCCTTGTTGTCCTTAAATTGTATGTTATATTATGTTAGTAAATAATGTTAGAGGATGCAAAATTATTTTGAAATAAATATCTTGATGAATCTCCTGTTATTCAGCAGAACTATTTTGTCACTCTTAGGAGTGCTTAATGATATCTGGAAATATACCATATGTGTCAATCATTATCAGTTATTTTACCTTGTGGGCTGAAGATTATACATTGGTTTGCATTTTAGCACAGACCTTCACTGATTTGTTGATTAAATATTAAATTATATGATTCGAAACACCTGAAGAAATCTACGTGGATCAATGAGTAAACTACACCAGGCTTTTATGATAGAATTCTACAGAATCTTAGGTGTGGTGAAAATCAACACATCGCCATATTGTCTATAGCTTGATGGTTTGGCAGAAAAGGTAATCCACAATATCAAGCACATGCTTGCAAGACTTGCAAACCAAATTGAAATAATAGTGTGAAAACCTGAAAAACAATTGACTGAATATTCACTAATTCTTCTAATGAATGGATGAGAAGTACAGTTCCTCTGTAAATTTAATGTATGGTTCACAACCCAGTGCAGAAGTGCCACAGTGTCCACACGAATATATGTATTGGCTGATTTGAAATGCATGAGTTTGTACATCAACAGATTAGTAAAGAAGCCATATGCCAAAAGAGACACTATAATATATAGTTTTGAAACAAATGTTCGAGCCAGGTTATGCCTTTCACACCAATTGTGTATAATAATTTCAATTTTAATTGGGCTGGTCCATGTCTCATTAATCAACAGCTCAGTGAGATGAATTACAAGTTGCAGAGGTCACATGTTGTGTAATCATGTATGGAATACATTGAAACGTTAAAGCTTTAACTCACAGATACACCTTTTAGGATCTGTTTGAACTAATAATTTGATGAGAGTACGTTTATCTATTGGCTCAACCTCTACATGTGAATACTCTAACATTATAGCATGATTTTTCTTCTTTTTTTTTTTTTTCCTTTACATGGCTGAAAGTATGTAACACAATACCATAGCATATGATAAGAAATTTCAAGATAATTTCTCATTTTGAGTTCATCGTTTATGACATCGTATACATATTCAGTGGCATATCACTGCAATGCTATAAAATATTGTAAAATAATATTCTGTTACTTTTATACATCGCATACATGAACGTGTTCAAAATAATACACTTCTGAACAAAAAAAAATAATAGAGAAAGGGTAGGGGACATAAAATACACTAAAAATATTGTTGCGTCAGCGAGGTGACATGACTAGTGTCACGCCACTTCCTTCTCGAACCTTCGTGAATTGTTGGGAGATTACTAGATTGGGGGTAGTCTGGTATATATATAAGATGGTCACAACGTGACAAGACAATGTGTAGGTAATGAGTAATTTAAATGCAGTCAGAGAGTGTGTAGTTGAACTGAGCACGTGAGACGTTCGTTGTTATAGCGTTGGTTATAGAGCGACTGTTGAAATTAAGTGTATCGTAAAGTTGTATTCGGAAAGAATAAACTAGTTTTATTTAAGAAAGGACTTGTGTCGCTAAAGTTTCGTCGGAACGAATTTACGGAAAAATTAACTAATGATCGGAGACGTAACAATATAAAAGGTATTGTTACGTCTCTGGTCATTCGTTTGTTAATTT
>NW_013667276.1:206460-207429 GCF_000517525.1 Limulus polyphemus | reverse complement strand
ACTGTTGAAATTAAGTGTATCGTAAAGTTGTATTCGGAAAGAATAAAATAGTTTTATTTGAGAAAGGACTTGTGTCGCTAAAGTTTCGTCGGAACGAATTTACGGAAAAATTAACTAATGATCGGAGACGTAACAATATAAAAGGTATTGTTACGTCTCTGGTCATTCGTTTGTTAATTTTCCGTAGAAATTCTTTCCGAAAAACTTCAGCGATACAAGTCCTTTCTTAAATAAAACTAGTTTATTCTTTCTCAATGCAACTTTGCAATACACTTAATTTCCACAGTCACTTTAACTTAAACACACGTTATAATTCACAACGATTTACACACTTTACTTATGGCTTGACTCGATTATCTGTCTCTATCTCTTTGTCTGCTCTTCAGTTATCTATGCCGTCACTTCTCGCTGGTCTTATATATAAAAAATAGAGGGTATCTAGCAAACACTCGAGCCTTCAGGAACGTTCGAGATACTCATTACGTGTTACCAGCGTCACGTGACTTCCGCTGTCGTAACAGTATAAAACAGTTGAGAAACCAAACTTAATATGTCTGCATGAAACTTGAGTAAGGAAGCACATTATGCTAATATAATAATAGGTAGGCTGTTGTTGTTGTTTTGTAGTTATGCACAAAGCTACACAATTGGCTACCTGTGCTCTGCCCATCTCGGGTGTCGAAACCCGGTTTCTAGCGTTGTAAGTCCGCAGACATACCGTTGTACCACTGGGGGTAATAGGTAGACAAACAACGATTTATAATAATAAGGAAAGTTTGATTGATGGTGGAACATATTACATGTTTGACAGAACATTGGTCTGTTTTCAGGTATGATCAGTACTCAGCAATACAAGGTTTATATATCGTTACAAAGACAAATAACATAGGGATTAAATATGACGGAAATGGAGTCAGCAGGTGAGAGGATGTACAAAACGTGGTCACAAGTAAATAGAAACGACCTTTT
>NW_013667276.1:192975-205603 GCF_000517525.1 Limulus polyphemus | reverse complement strand
GTGAACACAAATTAGTTAGCATAAATCAGTTAAATGACGAAAAGTTAGGTGTCTATTTACTTGTGACCACTCAGTGTATATGTGTATTTAGTTTTATCATTGAGTTAAGTTTAGGCTATTGTTGATCAAAATTCATCCAATGCAAGGGAAGGAAACATAAGTAAGTACATACGACGACTTATTAGTGCAGATGTACCAAGACAATGAGTTCAATATCAAGTCATATACACTTCATTGTTTTATTTCCTACAAGATTTGTAACACATATTTCTTTCACCAGCATCAAATGAATAAAGGAAGGGTAAAAATTGCCAGCAAATTTAAGTCGATTGACATGAAAAGTCAACAAATCAACTGAAGGCATTTAACAGTAGAAACAATTAAAATTAGCCAAAAAATAAATATTGAGAATCGAAACTTGATTATCTAAAAGAGAGACTGGGCATTGTCAAAAAAGCACATGAATGACTTATTGGCTTGATAAGTGTTCATGGAAATCCACTTTTAATATTCACAGAAGTGATTAGAAACTTTTCACATCGTAAAAATGAGCTTTTGTGACATTTTTTGAATGTATGGCTACGTTTGATTCAATCGTGAAAGAATACCTAAAAAAAGTACTGCGCGAGAAATCTATAAACTTTGAGAAAGTTAATTCGGATTGAGCTAATTCGATCGCTATCCAATATGTGTTGGCTCTGCTAGAAATGTTAGGTTTTACTCGATGGTGTTAAACCAAACTCCAGTCATGGCCCAATGATCACTTGGTTTGTCACTGCTACTGAAACATCCGCAACTGAAGATAGTGAGATTGGTATCCACTAACATTTTATCGGAATTTTACTTCTGAAAAACATAAGTAGTGCTGAAGTATTCGAAGCTGTTTTAGGCACATTGTAGAAAATGGCTTTGTCCCTGGAGTACAACCCAAACAACAATATTTTATTTTCATTTGTAAGAAAGTTACACAATTAATGTAATGATTAACATTAATTATTGTATTGAACAATGCAGTCACTGTTGCACCGAAATATGGCAATCTTTGATTTCATTTGAAATCTACACGTCTAATTTTCTGCTTTAACCCGTGTTGAAAAGTATTGCTACAACATTTTTCCCATTAAATGAGAAGCTATTTAGTTACATCCAACACCAGCTATGTGTTTGTGTTTTTCGTAGCAAAGTCATATAAAGCTATCTGCTGTATTCACCAAGGTGAATCAAACCCCTGATTTTAGGGTTGTAAATTCGTAGACTTACCACTGTCCTTCTGAGGGACAACACCAGCTGGGAGAAATTTATGACGTTCTGTTCTCCACCGTATAGGGCAATAACTTTACAGGAGCCAATGGAACAAAGTCACATTCCAAAGTGAAAGCATTCGCTGCCAAAATGTTATGTTTCAAATTCATGGCTAACCTCGTAGTAGGACACCACTTCCTGTATGAGATTAAACTAGCCAGCAAACAGCCGCAAGAAAGAGTGTCCTTGATACATTCTAAGCTGCTGCACAAACATTTTTAAAACTTCCTAGGTACACATGACCAAAGATGCGTTCAATATCTAACTTATAGGAGAGTGAAATATAATAGTTTTGAACAAACCTGACAATGTATATTCAATGTAATAGGTGTGATTCCTTGGCCCATACTTATAAGTATATGTCTTACATATGTAATCATTGTTCCATGAACATTTCAAAAATAACTGCTTTAATTTTGAATAAATAAGTTTGAGCATTTTGCTTGAATTATCATGCGAACAAAGACCCTTGAAAATCGCTTCAACATCTTTGCTGTTCAGCCGATGGAAGGTAATTTATTTCTGAGTATTACTGGTGTTATCTAGTACTCGTAGCATTTATTAACAGCAGTTTTTACACGATGAAGTGAGAAAAGTAGGTTGTATATTAACATGTGTTAATGGTATATATATCTAAAGTAAGAAAGTATGATGGAAATTAATAGAAACATTTATTGTTATAGACTACATATGTATTATTTAAATGTGCATTCATCGGCTGGTAAATTTTAAAATAAATTAAATTCTTCAGAACTTTTATGTATTTTTTTTAGATATATTGAATTTAATGATAACTAAAACTTTATTTAGTATATTGAATAAACTTGCATTTTCAAATTTACCAGCCGATAAATGCATATATACATAATTTTATACAATTTCTGATGTTGAATGAGAGGAAGTGCGGTTTTCTGGACGTAGGAAAAATGTGTGTTTACTGTAGTAAACTGAACGTGGAATAAGTGACGTGGAATTAAGAGTATCGTTTACAAAGGTCAAGGTTTACTTTAGGTTTTAATATTAGAGCTTATATTTACATAATACTAGAACAGTTTCTTAAGTCAACGGTATGTAGAATTTATTCAGTAATGTCTTTTTTTAACGATAATGTGCCTCACTACTTTACAGTTACACTTATGTTACTTAAACTGTTAAAGGTAAACACTGTCACAGTTATATAATAAATTGATAAATAATGTAGTTATGATTAGTGTTATTATGTTGTGTTAATATTAATATTATTATGACTTTCCAAAACTTTTACTTAAAAGAGGCTAACCAGAAACCCCTCTTTCAGAAAATTAAGCTGTAGTTGTATTAGTATTAGTAGATGAAGTAACTGCAAACTACAGTGTGGGCAAAAAGTTTGGGCACACACCTGAAATATAGATAGTGTACATGAAAGAAAGAATTTAATGCATGTTGATATATTTGTACATCTGATATTGATGCAGACTAACAAAAAGTTTGATTAATAATCCCAAATCGTTGAAAATGTGTCTCTTGGCCTTCATTTTCATGACATAAGATGATACATCCTCCTTAGCATATTAGGCACGGCCTTAGTTTCGGGCCAACGTGGGAAAGGTGGTTAGGGTGCTCAACACTCAATATGAGGATCACTGGTTCAAATCTCCATCCAACCAAACATGCTTGCCCTCTCAGCCATGGGGGCATTATTAAGTGATGGTCAATCCCACTCTTTGTTGGTGAAGGAGTAACCCAAGAGTTTGCAGTGGGTGGTGATGACTAGAAGTCTTCCCTCTAGTTTTTCACTGCTAAGTTAGGGATGGCTAGTGCAGATAGCTCTCGTATAGTTTTGCATGAAAGTAAAAAATAAACAAACAATTCAACAGTTTTTTGTTTCAAAGCATCAGGTGTTTTATATCATTCTTTTACCACAAGCTGTTTGATAAAGCCCCACAGTGAATTATCACATGAGCTTTAAATACCCTTGGGTGCCCAGAGTATTTGGCCACCCTGTAGATCTTGCTTTTTTGAGTAAACTTAAACTTTATCATGCAAGTTTTATAGGAGTAGGAATTTTTAAATTAGAATAGAACACTTATAGGTTGTATTTTATACCACATGTTGAATAAAAAATGAAAACTTTGATAAAAAGCTTGTGTTTATGATATTTGTTTTGGTGAAAGATAATAAAATTCCCATAAATTCATTGAAAAAATTGGTACCTAATACTATTAATATTATTGTAATATAAAGTGTACTGTATAATTCAAGTGTGTTTCTGTGTTAGAACAGAAGCAGTCACTGAATTTGAAGGGATATGAATGTATATATATATATATATATATATTTGCCAGTTGTGATCTGAAACTTGCATGGTAGAAATATTCCAGAGGTTCTGTATTATTATATGTAGATGAAAGCATGGTACCATTGAAGTTGAAACTGTGTAAAACATTCGTAACACCTTATTTATTTGGATAATTTTTTTTCTGCATTTTTCATACATAAAAAAACAAATATTTTATTACTCAAAACTATGTTCATCCATTTTATCACAGATCTTTACCATTCACATTTCTGTTGCCATTTATATGACTTCCCTCTAATAATCTGATGCAAAAAATTCCTTTAATTTATTCTACATGCTATAATTTTGGAGAAATATTTTGGACTATTTGATCAGTTGGGCTAACACCCGACTGATGTCTTTTAAAGCTAATACAAAACAAGTTATTTATATTAATTATCACAACATTGATCATGCTTATATCTTTGATGGTGCAACTTCAAATGAAGTTAATGAGAAAAAAGATTTGAGCAGATGTTTCAAAATCTCTCAACCTTCTAGACAGTGCATGTTAACTAGTAATAAAGCAAAGAAAATTTTTAAGTTTTATACTTAGAAATATCGGAACAAATTGAAGGTGAACATTGACTCACCCTATAAGGTGTTTAGACTTCATTTGGAATTCTATATGAACTTAGTGTATATATAAAGTATTTCAAAAAGCTTTTGATAAGGTACCACACAGAAGAGTAGCTAAAAAAAACCATACTAATAGGGGCTGAAGGAAACTAGTTAATTGGATTGTAGAGGGGTTAGAGGAGAGAAAGCACTAGGATGGACTATTGTTACTGTTAAAGTCCTTGAAAGTCAGTGGTTGTGCCTCTTCTTCTTATTTACATTAATGACTAGCACAGGGACTTAATTAGTAAAACTTGGTGATGATATTAAACTTTTGAACATTTCTAGCTGAATTTATAGAGGATGTTGGGGTAATACAGAATGACTTGGATCAGTTGGTAAGTTGAACAGATATTTGGCAAATTACATTTTATTATAGTATGCAAGGTAATGCATGTGGATTATCATAACATAGCTTACACATTTAATATAGGTAGAGCCTACATTATAGCATGAATGAAAAAAAAAAGATATTGGCATAGTGGTGAATCATTCATTCAAGCCATTGAAGTAGTGCTTTGTTGCTAGTAGTAAAGCTTAAAAGTATTAGAATTTTAGGGTGTATTTATAGAAATATCAAATATAACCCCAAAGTAAGAAGTCCAAAACTGAACACAGTAGTCTAAATGAGTCTTAACCAGAGATATGTACAAAGAAATGATAACTTCCTTTGACTTGTATTCACTATTTCTGTAGATACAATCCAAAATCCTATTTGTTTTCCTATTGGAAGGCTTAAGAGACTGATTGACCTAAACACCAAAATCCTGTTCTTACATAATACTGTTGATTTCATTTCTATCAAGGTGATGATTATATTTTAAATTAAGGTAACCCATATGCATTACCTTGCACTTAGCAAAATCAAATGCCATCTGCTATTTATTTGCCTAGTTTGCCAAGTGATTTAAATCCTTTTTTAAAATAACAGTATCCTTATCGCTGCCCAAACTACCCAAAACATTAATATCCTCAGCTAACTTGACCATTCCCTTACAATATCATTTACATATATCAAAAAGACTAAGGGTCCATCACATAGTATTGAAGTACTCCATTTATGACTCCAATCAAATTTGACTGAATTTCATTTGTTATAACCCTTTGCTTCCTCTCTAAAAAACCTGTAATCTGCTGAGCTAAATTATCTCCTTTGGCCACAGAAGTATTTTACCAGTATTTTATGTGGCACTTTGTCAAAAGCCTTCAAAAAATCCAATTATGCCAAATCCATACCTTTACCCTCATCAACATAAGCAGTGAAAAGAATACATGGGGGATTGAAAGGATAATGGCCTCTTGATTTCTTTATGCTCTATTCTGAAGACAATAAGATTAAAGAACACGAGTTTAAGATTTGGAAAAAACAAGCTAGGCTCCAGTTAAGACAGTTTTGTTTTTCTAAAAGACTGATTGTCTTATGGAATGAGTAGTTGTTAGCAGTAGCTGAGACTAGCACTTTACAAGAGCTTAAGAGGCTAATTGATGAAAATGAAGAGTCGGTTTAAATATTTACTATTTTCAGGGGTAGGTGAGAAATGACAGCTTTGAGGAACCATGTGGTCCAATGTTGTTCATATGTTATTTCTTTCATGTATGTCTTGTTCTTCAAGGTCACTATTTTGAATTTCTAGTTAATTATATTATGGATACTTCATCTTTTACTTGTATGTAATTAGTTTATTTGGAAATTTTGTTTCTGTGCAAGGACACTATGCTAGAAACATTATATGCCTCATTAGCCTATATTCCATGTAGTTCACTTGATGGATGTCACAATTTGTTAAATATTCAGTGTCAAATATTGGGTTTTTATAAATATAAGTAGTTCTCCTAAGAGATGTTTTATAATTTTATATCTGTTTCCCGTAATTAACTTAAATGTCACTCACATGGAAAATTTGACCTTTTGATTTGTACGATGTCCATTACTTAAACAAAAGTTATTGTATTATAAAAGACACACACACACCTCCAAATCATTATATGTAGCAGTTCCATGCATTGGAGCAGGCCTTTATAGTGTAATAATGGTTTGAGATGGCTTGAATGGGTAATGAAGCAAAACTTTAATATAAGTTTAACATAACAGCAAATGTACAACGTTTCGACAAGGTTTTGTTACCATTGCACCCAGTACTAATAATTTAGTATTATGGTTTATTAGGTATGTTTATTTAATCAACAAGTTTATTTAAAAACTTCTGTGGCTGTAAACCTGCTTGAAACAGTGACTTAAAAGAAAATATGTTATGCTTATATCAGCTGCAGTACTTTTAATTGGCTACAATAGGATGCTTTTGTAATACAAGATTATTGTATATAGCCATATGAGTATCATGCATGTATCAGGTAAGTGTCCATAAACAACATGCATGCTTTATATTTACTTAAAATATAAAACATGATTACCTGTAAAATAAAAGGGTTTTCAATCAAATATAAATTGATAACCATGGTGATGTTATCAGTAAATTATGCAAATTATTACTATCAAAGAATTGAACTTTCATTCACTATTTTGTTCAGAACTTTTAAAGGTCAAAATCTACCCTTTCTTTACAGCCCAAATAGTAATTGAATGAGTTTTGTGAATTTACAGTCTCTAGGACAAAAGTACTTATATAGAATAAAAGCATCTAGTTATTCTTGTTTATGTGTGTGTATATATGTAGACTATAGAGTTGAGTGATTAACCTGATTGATAAAAATTAACCATGTGCATCAGTTATATCAGTTAATGTCACATGAAATACACACTTGCAGTTATGATTAAATTGATTAATGCCATGATTCTCATAAAAACAATCAACTAATTGAGATTAGTGTTTCCAGTTATTACTGTTTTCAATTATTCCAGCTCTCCAAGTAATCAAAATACTGCCATTATGATTTTACATTATTCCTTTCGATTAAATCAAGGTTGTTCAGTTTGATCGATTACTGTCACGATTCTTGAAAATAATCAGTTAAGATTAATATCTCATATGACAATCTATTAGTTGAATGTAATCAATTAATGAGCCCAGTGGTGAATTTATTAGCATAAATGACTAATTACCTAGCTCTTGTAGATATAGATACACACACACAACAATGGAAATTGCTAAAAAAAACTTGAATATTTCAATGACACCTGTGAATAATTTTTATTGTGAAGTTAAGGCTCCAAAATTATACTGAGTCTATACTTTTTTACAATCAAGGTTACTTGTTCTCTCAACTGTTATAGTTTGGCATTTGTATGGCTTAGAAAAATTTGGTTGATATCCTACAAAAAGACTCCACATTACATTAGTTGTAATGAAATATGAATTATTTAAATTATTTTAAAAATAGCAAATTGTCTGAAGTATTTTCTGTTTCATTGATTGTGCGTTTAAAATGTTGTTTTTTTCTGCTGTAGTTTGAAATGAAGCTGTTTGTGGTTTTGATTTCCTTGTACTTGCTTGAAGAGGCATTTGCTGCCCCTCGTCCAGTGGATAAAAAGAAAGAAACTGAAAAAAATAAAGATGATAATAAAGAATCTAATGCAGACATTGATGATTTTGTAAGATTTGTTTGTGTATTTTTTCAATAAATGTATACTTAGAGTTCTAAAAATACTGGTCTGCAACTTGTCATTTAACAGTTTTTTTTTGTATCATTTTTGTGAAACTAAAGCCAAATGACATCTTTCCTCGATGGTATAGTCATTCCAGTACAATAACCATTGTATATCTTTCATTCTATGTAAAGATGTAACAAAATAACATTTCACAAAGATTTATTTAAGTACATGTTATTTTTAAGTTATATGATGAGTTAGAATAGCTTTATGATAACATGTTAAGTGAACGTTACTAACAGGAAAAGTTACAGTGCAAATGGTTTTTAAAACCCAACTTAATTTTCAGAATTTGAGACTTTTAGCATTGTGATTATTATAGTTGCATAAAACATTAAATTATACTATGAAAGTTTAAATTACAATTAGAAACAAATACTCCATGCATTAAGCTTGCCGAAAAAGGAACGATTTATGAGGGGGAATGCTGTGAAACTTTATCCTGTGGTGGCCAAGTGCCAGAAATTAGAACTTTTTTTTCATTGGTAAAAATATAGATTACATCCTTATATAGCAGTCAAACCTTTTTGATTGATGTATTTGACCATGTCCAAGGTTTCTTAGATTAAATTACTCTAATCTGGCTTAAAAGAATTTCAATTTGAGGGTAGACTGGTAGAGATCCTGATGAATAATAAAACTGAATCGGGTATACATGCACCCTCACATTTGGTATTGCTGGCACCCACAAAAACATAGCTAATAAAAAGGAAAAAAAGTCTTGTAGATTAATTTAGTCTAATCCTTAATAACAAGGAACCCACTTTTCAGACAATAAAAGTTTTGAGACAGTTTAACTGAATAATGAAAAAAATTATTGTAAATGTACGATGTTTCAACAAGATTTTGTCATCCTCAGGTATTTGCAAGAATTTTAGAAATGCACATGATCTAATTATGATCTTGTTTCTTAAGAATATGCTGTGTAACGATACTTGATAATACATGTAACTCAACACATGCACCCATGAACATGTTGGTTGTATTGTTATAAACTTTTTAAAGTATTTGTTTATTTCAAGCATTACCATATATATAACATCTGATGTTGGGCTAAAGCTGAAATGTTTTGTATCAAATTTAATTCTTATGCATTTGTATGAGAATATCTGTTTATTTTTATATGTTTATTTATATTTTTGGCTAAGTTTTATCAATATTTTTAAGTTCAGTTTGATATTCCAATCATGGAATAATAATTAACAGCCAAACTTTATTCTTTGTTCTTCCCATAAAATTTCTAAAAATAATTTCTTAAGGAGCTACTGTTTTTTTTTAATTTGGTTAAAATGATGTAATTGCTAGTGATGGGAGATTAACTTGATTAATCAATATAATCAATTACCTATGAACATTGATCAAATCGATTAATGCCATGAAAATAATTAAGTAATCGAAGTAAGTGTTTTCAATTACTTGAACTATCCAAGTAATCAAAATATTGCCATTATGATTTCTCATTATTTTCTATTAATTCAAACTTAATCAGTTAGTGTTACAACTCACAAAAATAATCGACTAATTGAATTCAATGTTTCTGATTATTACTACTTTCAATTATTCTAAGTATACAAGTCTCGTATAAGAATAATAAATTAATGAGCCAAACAGTTAATCAATTAACAAGTTCCACTAGTCACCCAGCTCTAGTGTTTGCCTGATAAAAAATTAGACAAATTCTGCTTAAACACAGCCAAGTTGACTTGTCCTTTATTTGAATTGTTTATACT
Organism: Limulus polyphemus; assembly: GCF_000517525.1. Classification (NCBI taxonomy): domain Eukaryota; kingdom Metazoa; phylum Arthropoda; class Merostomata; order Xiphosura; family Limulidae; genus Limulus; species Limulus polyphemus. The sequence continues at coordinate 196,029 of NW_013667276.1, read as the reverse complement.
ATTAGGTTTCGATGGCCAAATATTTACTTCATTATAGGTTTAAAATCAGTTGGGTAAAATTTCGAATGATACTTGTTCGTGGTGTAAGATTTGATAATTCATATTTCTTATTAACCATAAAAAGTAAAAAAATATTTGTAAAATATCTCAGGGCTAAAAAAGCAACTTAGGTACATTGAAGAAAGTGAAATTTTCTTTTTTTAGTTTTAGTTCAGGTATTTTAAAAATTTGACTGAATTTTAGAAAACATAGGAAAAATTATAGTCTTAAAAAAAGATGCTTTTCACATGTGAATAAATTACTTTTTTTTTAACTTTAACAGGGTCTTGAATATGGAAGATACCTAAAACAAGTTGTCCAGGCTTTAGAAGAAGACAAGGAATTTGCCAAAAAACTGGAAAATTTCTCTGCTGAAGATATACAGGTACTTTGAAGTGTTACTCTGAGGTATTTGGCTAAGATATTGACTGTGATATGTAGACAAATGCACAATCAGTATCGTAGACAATACTTTAAAGTATTACTGTGAGGTATTTGTCTATGATACTGATTGTTATATGTATACAAGATACTTTAAAGTATTACTGTGAGGTATTTGTCTACGATACTCATTTTGACATGTACATAAGATACTTTAAAGTATTACTGTGAGGTATTTGTCTATGACACTGAATGTGACATGTACATAAGATACTTTAAAGTATTACTGTGAGGTATTTGTCTATAACACTGAATGTGACATGTACATAAGATACGTTAAAGTATTACTGTGAGGTATTTGTCTACGATACTCATTGTGACATGTACATAAGATACTTTAAAGTATTACTGTGAGGTATTTGTCTATGATACTGAATGTGATATGTTTTATACACCTCTTAAATTTTTTCTTTACAGTTATAACTCAAACCTTACATTTTTTCTAGATATCTATACACACTGAATATTGGACAGGCTTTCAGGCACATATTATCAATAACTGTGTATATTACAAACCCTAGTTAGAAATGCAGTTAAAAACATATCACATTGCTGCTATTAGTAAGAGACAGTCCCCTGGTGGGACAGCAGAAAGTCTTTGAATTTACAATGCTCAAATCAGGGGTTCAATTCCCCTTTGTGGACACAGCAGATAGCCCAATGTGGCATTGCTATAAGAAAACACACACAATAAGAGAGACAATGTCATAGACACTTCATTATGCCATATGTTTATCTTGCTTTTCTCCAAGACGTTCAAATTACACACATCCAAGGTCTTAACTCTGTATATATGAGTTTGGTCATTCTGACTGTCTTTGTAACCACTATGTAAATATGAAACTATGCATACTATCACTCTGAAGTGTATCTTCCCAAAATTTGACAAGTTTGTAGTAAATATTACAAGTCTGTTGTATACAGAAAAATTGTATTTTTATTAAAGTTTCTTTACCAAAGATATGTCTGAGAATTTATTAATCTTTATTGAGTCAGCCTGTGTGAAAGGTGATTGTAATATACTTCTTTTCACCTTACAGTTTCCATATTTCATTTGCATAAGCTCTAGCACCTCCTGAATGACTTTCAAAAGTTTTTTTTTTTTTCATTCAAAATTTGTCTTTTTTTTTATCTACTATAACACTATCTGTGGTGAAATAATCTTTATTGAAAGTATAAAATTAAATCAAAAATACTTTTTTTTTTCAAGATGAGCTGCAGATTGTAACAGATAATTACAATTATTTATTTTAATAGCTTAGGCCTTTCAACGTTTCCCAACTGCTCTCAATTAATTATATTGTTTTATTGCTTACTAAACTGTGTCTAACTGCTGTGGCAAGCAATCAGTCACTCACCACGAGTGCATAGAGTTTAGGTTAAACAAAGTTTCCGGTTGCATCACATGACATCTAACGAGGTATGTTCCTCAAGGAGTGATCATGAAAACTTTTTCATTTAAGGGTCCTTGTATAACAAAATTATGTTTTTAATATTTACCTTTCAGTTACTTTAGCAAAAAATATAAATATGAATAAAAAAATATCCATAAAAAAAGAAATTTAGCATTTCAACTTAGCCCTAGGCCAGCTTGCACTTGGCTGCTTGCTTTCATGTTCTGTCTTTTTTTCTCACTATAATTGTTTTCCAAAAAACAACTCAAATAACTTTAAAACATTTTTTTTGGAACACAAAATATATCAGGCACTATAATAAAATGTTCCAAAACTACTATAGTTTATCTGGGTTTCTAACTAAATTGTAAATAGGTTACAAAATTACATTAATCTTCAGTGCATGGACTTCAGTCTAAACACACGAAGATCTACTTCCAAAATGGCAGCTTTCACAAAAAAAAACTAAACAGACTATCATCAGGATTATGTAGTTCAAGAAATGGTCTTTATATTGGTTATAAACATGTACCACTGACAAGTAGAAGTGAACAGATAAGTGATTTCAAAAGCTTGAAAAATTGGAAAGAGCTTTTGCAGTGGATGTGAGGAATTTATTGATATTTCAGAAAGTAAAAAAGAGTGGGCAGTTTTATATTCTGAATGTAAATATCTGTAGTTTTTGTATGTAATTGATGGACACTCTGAAACTCGTATAATGAAAGAAAGAAAATCTTTAAAAGGAGAATTTAGAGAGCAGAGGATCATATGAGAGAGGAAAGTGAAGAATGAGAGCTTATTTAAATGTTTCCTTTTGAAATTGGAACTTAGATAATACAAAATTTTTAATTATAAGCTACATTTCATTGGAAAGTTTTTTGACATACATTGCTAATAAAGTAGTTTAATTAAACTTTAAATGTAACTCTTTAAAAAGGTCATGGTCTGCACATTTTGACAGACTTCCCTCCCTCTCCCCTCATATCTAGAACATTAAGCATAAAAACTATTTCTTGGTATATTTAGAAACTTAATTTTATTTTAGTATTTTATTGTATTTAAATTCGATGACGAGGAACCCACTTTGAGACTAATAATGGCTGGAGATGGCTTGAATGGGTAATGAGGAAAACTTTAATATAAGTTTAACATAACAGCAAATGTACAACTTTTTCGACAT
>NW_013667276.1:184681-192608 GCF_000517525.1 Limulus polyphemus | reverse complement strand
GAAGGTTTTGTTACATATATTAAGTTGCTAATCTGTCTTACATTTTTGTTGTAATCTTGAAAATCAAGAAAATGTCACTTGGCACCTGAAAATATACCATATTTGCCTTTTTAAAATTTTATTTTGATTTTTACAGCTGTGGAATTTTAATTTCATTTTCCACAGCAATGATACATTAATGTCTTTTTCTCAATCTACTCTGTACCATCAAGATAAATAATGATGTGATTAACTCTAATCCTATAGGCATTCATCATACTAAAAATTGCACATGAGGTTATATGGCAAATAGTTTAGTTTGTATTTGTAAAAGCTAATCATTTGGCTGTGGCAAGTTTCTACAAAATTGTTCAAACGTTTCACCAGCTGTTCGGGTAACATTATTCTTCTTTTTGCTGATGTATTAGTAATTGTGCAATTCATCATTATCATAATGGTTAATGATAGTGGTTTAATGCCTTCAAACAGATGTTTCAAACACTGGGAACATTGAATTTAATGCACAAAAGTGAGCTTAGTAAAGTTATATTAAACTTTTTTTATAATGCTTATAATACTTTATAAAGATTAAAATAATTTAAAAGTAACTAATTAGGAAACATGTAGTTAGTTGTTCTAGAAATTAAAATGATATATCTAAATTGGAAATTATAAAGAAAAGAAAATTGTTGACTAAGCTGATAGATTATTCTGTGTTTTACGGTAGATTGTAATTTAACATTTTTATTCTACTTTTGTACTTCATTAGAAGGGTGACATAGCCAGGGAACTGGAATTTGTAAAACACAGTGTAAGAAGCAAGTTGGATGAGTTAAAACGAATGGAAGTGGAAAGACTGAGGAGACTGACATTACAGGAAATTGAGCAGAATGAATTAGGTCTGTACAGAAATGAAGATGGCCACTTACTTCCTGCACCTCCAGAAGGTCGAAAGTGGCGTACAATACCTCGTCCTCATGGGGGAAAAGGTGGTGGTGATACTTGCATGAATCTGTATATGCATTTTGTTTTTTTTACAAACTGACTGACACAAAAGCATGGTTATCATTGATTAGGAAATAAAACATTTTATGCACATAACACATTTCTATCTTTATTTTTGAGTTTTTTTTATATTTTTATCATTACTAAAAAACTTATTTTTTCTTTATATTATAAAATTTTTGTCTTTAGTGTTAGGTTAATTTGAGTTTACAAAGGAAGTAAGGTTACTGTATTTTTGTACTAGTTTTTTTTTTATGTGGCAGTTGTTGGTCAGTAACAGATACATCACAAAAACAGCATACTGTGCCTTTTTTTATTGAAGTGTCATTATTGGAAGGCCTCATTCGCACATAAAATAATGATGCACTTTCAGTTATTATCTGCGGTTCGCGGGTTCGCATCCCCATCCCACCAAACATGCTCGCCCTTTCAGCTGTGGGGGCGTTATAATGTGATGGTCAATCCCACTATTTGTTGGTAAAAGAGTAGCCCAAGAGTTGGTGGTGTAGCTTTGCGCGAAATTCAAAACAAACAAACAAACAGTTATTATCAATCTTATTATGATGCAGTATCCGCCGAAATTACTACTAAACGTATACTCCAACAGCTAAGGAATCCCATCTTGTAGATTTAGGCAATATTTCACCTACTTTTTTGGTTACTGAACCCATTCCAATAGAAAACTACAAATTCTTCCAATTTCTTTAAGAAACAGTCCTCGTTTGAAAACAATATAGACATTAACTGCAACTTTTCAATTCATTTGAACGTGTTTTTTTTAGGTAAATAACAGAAAAGAATATTATGATATTTCTGATAGTTTTACTTAAGTTGCATTTTCATGGCAATTAACATTGTTTTTGCTATTGCTTCAAGAAAAATTTTAATTTTGAAAAATACTTTATTTTTGGTGTAATGTGAAACTTGATTTGTATTGATGTCAACTTCTGTGTGATAACATACTGGTTTTGTAATTTGGTCTACTTAATGAATTTTTATATAGATGAAGTGATGTGGCAGTTTCACTAGTGGTTTTTTGTCAGTGCATTCCAAAATACGCAAGCCAAAACTTTATGTCCCATCTTTAAGGAATTGTGTTCAAATATTTAACTACCATGTGTTTGCACAAAATGAATGTAATCTTGCCATTTTGCTAAGGGTAATGCTTTTCAAAATGTAAACATGACTATACATAACTTCATGGCCTTTTGGCTTGAATTTGATAGTTGTCAAAATGAGGTTATCTTGAATCCTTTGTCAGTCAGGATTTATGTTTTATCATGTGTCCTACAATAAATCACACCAGTGATTCTTTTTTTTTTTTGCAGGATTTTAGACAGTAATTAGTCCATACATATGTGCCATTTTTGCTATCTTAACTGCATTTGAATATATTGTTTATTGATTTTTAAAAACGAAAAATACATTTTCTGGACTGTTTACACACACACATGCATGAAGCACATTTGTCATGAATATTCAGTAATGCTATAAATAGATATGTATTCAGACTAGATCTTGTTAAAAGCTGATAATAACTAGTGTAGCTCACTAGGAAAAGAAAATGCCTAATTTAAATTTAATATTGACTTGTATTCAGTTAGGTTTGTAACAACTAGAACTTTTATTTTTATAAAAATTAAGATGACAGGTTTTTAAAACTGATTTTGATAAATATAACTTAAGTTAATGATCTAAAATAAAATTTTATCAAGTCTAAGTCATGTAAGTTGTAGAATTGGTTTTCATTGAAATATTTTTCATTTCTTAATACTTAAATTTACTTTTTAACTTGAATTCAGATTTTGACTACAACGTAAATACTGAGTGGCAAGGTTTAGATTTTATGACTTGTTTGTTTCTCAGTCCATGTAAAACAAAATTCTTGGTACAAAATTACAAAAGTAATATTTTATCATCTTGAATTTTTATTTTCAGTCATTTCTACTGTCAGAAGGAAAAAAATTAAGGAATATCAGTGACACCCATCTGGTCTAGAAAGGGTTAAGATACTTTATTATTGCATCTCTTTCCAATTTTCATGCATCCAGTGAATGCAGAATATTTTTTTTGTCCACCTCATTTGAATTTAGATATGTTCATCAACTCATCTTTAGAGGATTGGGTTTCTTACCTCGACTCCTGGGAGATTTTAGGGCCCTGGTTGATCAAGGAGTCTTCTCTCCATAACACCATTCTCGATCCTTTGGTAGTTCATGGAGCTTTGTCTCGTGGGAGAGGGTGGTTATGGTACATTCTTACATCTCCACAGTAGTCACTTATATCACAGTGCAAGGTGGTGATCTCTGTGCTTTCAGATCCTGGATCTTCTTTTCTGGGCCCACAGTCGCCACATTGTGATCTTAGCTTGCCATTTTCCTGGCTTTCTGAATCTGGTTATGGATTGGTTATCTCCTCCCAACAAGATTATCCTCATGGAATGATACCTCGATTCACAGGTCTTTAGGTGGGTGTGTTCTCAGCTGGGAACACTTCATATATGCCTTCGCCACCCACTGGAACACCAAATTTTTTATTTGTCACCCCTTCCACACACACTAACTCCGGCGGTGATCTTATTATATCAAGTTTTGAGGGGTTTTCACATCTCTGCTCTCATATTCGACTTGTTTCCAGAGTTCTATCTTTATTCCAGACCTCTCCATGCCTACTGGTGGCTCCATATTGGCCCATGCAACCATCATTCCCACTGCTTTGACCTTTACTTATACAACCTCCCCTACCATTACTTCTGTCTCTATTCTGTCAACCTCGATTGGACATTGTTCATATAGACATCACCATACACTGTCTTCTCACATGGCTTTTGTCAGATCCATTGTCTTATCCCAGGGTCTGCCACCACGTGTTGCATCTTTCCTTTCTTGATCCATTAGACCTTCTTCCATGTCCAGTTACTATAGGTAATGTCATACCTTCCACCTTTGGTCTCTTCAACGTGATTTCCAACCTTTCATTCTCATCTTCCCCAATCCTTTACCTGGTTGTTTGTCAAAGACTTGGCCACTTCAACTGATTTTAGCTATTGGGCAGCCTCATTGAACACCGTCTGTTTCTCCAGGTTTCATCTGGTTTTGTCTTCCCATGTCACTTCCCTCCTTTTCCACTCCTTTCGAGTCATATGTCCTTCATGTTCCTTTGAGTTGCCTGATTGGGATCTAGTGTGGTCCTTCCTTGACAGTTCTATCATTTTCAAGTTGCTGAATGAGTATTTCTGGTGTTTCGTGTATCGAAATGTTAGTGAATATGCTGGACACATTAAAGTTGATCATTGTTTTGTGAGATTATTGTGGTGGCTTTTATAATCCCATTAAATTGGACTGAATTCTTAGTATGTGATGTTTTACCTGTCAATGATAGCCAAGTGGTTAAGGCACTCTATTCACAACCTGCAGGTTCAAATCCCTGTCCCACCAAACATGTTCGCCCTTTCAGCCATGGGGCATTATAATGTGATGGTCAATCCCATTATTCGTTGGTAAAAGAGTAGCCCGAGAGTTGGCAGTGGGTGTTGATGACTAGCTGTCTTCCCTCTAGTCTTACACTGCTAAATTAGGGATGACTAGCGCAGATAGCCCTCGTGTAGCTTTGCACGAAATTCGTAACAAACAAACAGAGCACAGCTGTTTATTCTGAACAGTTGCTTTCCGTTTAGTTTCAATGTTGTGCACCCACACCAGCTCCTCCATCTTTGCAATGTGTCATTCTAGCTTTATGTGAGAGGAGGTAAGACCGTATCATAACTAAACACTTTTCTTACATTGAAAATTTATTTCCGATAGTTACTTGCCTTTTCTCACCCTTCCTCCTCACTGACAGTGTTCTTTTGGAGCCTGCCAATTCTCGAAAGTGAAGATTGAGTGGGAATAGCAGAGATATTTAGCTGTAGCAATACAGGTGGCACAATACTATAGTTGGAGAATAGTCGCATGATATGTACATGTTCAGAAATGGTGTGAATTTGATGAGGTATATAAACTGGTGTGATGATTGTGAAAAATTTTAACAATGCTTAGAGGGCAGAAGAAGATCAAGCTAGGTAACTACCTATCGGAAATACATTTGCAGCATAAGAAAAACGTTAACTTTTATTATTATTTTTAACAGAAGGCTATAGTTAACAAAACTAGTTATACCTCATTTATTTTTGATATATCCTAAATTTACTTCAAACGTTGTTAATACTATTTGTTTTTGTAAATTTTAAATTGTGCAGTAACTATGTATTTATACTAGTTTTATTTACTACAGGTTTTAACAGAAAAAATATTAAGGTTCCTGTTCATATTGATCCATCAAATGCACATACATTCGAAGAGGAGGACTTGAAGAGGTTGATTCAGACAGTAAGTAGGATTTCATTTGTACATGAAGTGTAACCCATGCTTAGTTATGTGTAAAAGTACACACATGAACTTTAAAGAGCCCACATACAAAACTCTTATGTAAATATTACTTGTATGTTTAACCCTTTCCATATGGGTAGGAGTCAGAGCTTATGTCATCATGTTTTGTAGACTTGCATTCTGTAATGGGTGGGCCATGTAAGCTAGTTGTTGGAGTTCGACTTTACTAACAATCACAATATTTTATATTAAATCCAGAAATTCAGTCATGAGTGGAGTACACAAGTCACTAACTCGAGGAAGTTTACAGCTAGAATAAAGAACTGATTCTGAGACTGAGATTTAAAAACAACACTTTTTAATACACTATATCAAGATACTCGGCTACATCAAAATTACCAAAAGTATCTTGGAATATATTCATATCAAAACTATCAAACCCATCAATTTGAACTGGTAATTGTTCTTCGATTATACTTTCAATAACTTCCTTTAAATTACTCAACACTACCAATACGTTATCAATTAGTACTTGGTTGAATTCAGTTCAGTTATATCTTAACACTATACATCTGATCCTTATGTTATTCGATTCTAGAAAGAGACGGGAATAATTTACTTACATAGAGTTTAAACGGGAAACATTAGACACACACACCATGGTTGTAGACATGGTTTCTTGTTCAAAGACTGGAGGCTTCCGTCTTACCCTGGAGAGAACTCTGACTAACTTCTATAGCTACTGTAGAGACTAACAGTATCCTTAGAACTCCTTTCTGAGCTTCTGGGAGACTGACTTTTTGGTCCAAAGCAGAGGTCCTTGTCATGAATATTCTTGGTGTTCTTATGACTTTCCAAATAGTGTACACATCTACCCACAAGTAGGTCTGACACGTAATTTTTGTAATCTCATCATGATTCTCTGAACCAGAACCTAAAACACTTGACCATTGGTTACAGATAAAGTTGGTAAATCGGCAGCCTACTCGCTTGTATCTCTCCACACATTTTTGATATGGATCCTACATCAAAGTTCCAACTTATTCCCTTTTTTAGTAACTGTGTCTGAGTTAATGTAAACAATTTCTGTAGCTTTCTCTCTGCTACAATGGCATCAGTCTATAGATAATGATCTCATGCTCAGTTCTAGTGAGGCTTTCATAAACATTCTCACTGCTGTGGTAGTGTCGTTATAGATATTGTAAACATCTATCTCATTAATGTATATTTGGTTTATTCTTGGCATATTTTTTCTCCTTCGTTAATCTTTGTCATATAAGTTCTTTGATGCCTTTACTAAGTGTACACCACATTTATTCTTATTGCATATATGTATGGCGCACACAACTTTTTTTGTAATATGCATATTTTCTCAATACTTGAAGCATTTGAATTATGGTGAAATGCCCAAAATGCTGCAAATGCTTCAATTCAAAATTTTATTAAACAACTATTTTATGAATGTATGTCCATAAATTGTAGTTTATAATTCAGATTTTAGTATTATAAGCCTCGCCAGTGGCACAGCGGTATGTCTGCGGACTTACAATGCTAGAAACCAGGTTTCGATACCAGTGGTGGGCAGAGCACAGATAGCCCATTGTGTAGCTTTGTGCTTAATTACAAACAAACAAACAAGTATTATATGTTATTTAATTTCTTAGTTCAAAAAAATTAACCCTTTAAACACGGGTGGATGAAATTACCATCTGCTCAACTAGGGAAGGACATTTATACAACAAAAATATGGTAATTCAGTGCATTCCTCACAAAACCCTGTAAGATTTGTGAAAGTTTATAAGTTATTTTGTACACAAAGAATGACATTATTCTAATTACACCTATCTTCATCTTATAATTTTCATAACCTTTAGAACCTCCTAAATGAATATCAACAGGTTTTTTTAAGGTAAATATTTAGTGTGAAAGTTTATAAGTATTTTGTACACAAAGAATGACATTATTCTAATTACACTTATCTTCATCTTATAATTTTCATAACCTCTAAAACCTCCTAAATGAATATCAAAAGGTTTTTTTTAAGGTAAATATTTATATTTTATTTTTAATTTTCTTTACCATATCACTAACACTAGCTATTATAATTAACATGCAATGAAGTGATTAAAATTAAGAAATAAAAAAAAAATATATATATATATATATACACCTTTTGAATTATTGGAGAATATCTTTAAAGATGTTGTCTTGCTTATATTTGTAATTTTGGGTCTTTTCCTGTTTTATTTTCCATTCTTGTCCTTCCATTTATTATTCATCTTCACACAAATCAATGGCATATTACAGTTTCTTAGAAGACATGTGCAACCCTTCAGTAAAATTTTCGTTCAGCACATTAATATCATAAGCCTTGAGAACAGATGCAAAGAATGATATATATTTTTTTAAATTTTAAACTTTTTAACCCTATCACCACGGCTGTCATTTACTGCACATGACACAAGTTTTTGTCTTACGTTCAAAATTCTATTAAACTATTTTTGCTTATGTTATACCAATTAGTATAGCATAAAATATAATCCATATTTTAATTGTATATGAGTTTTAAGTTCTTA
>NW_013667276.1:171650-183721 GCF_000517525.1 Limulus polyphemus | reverse complement strand
CCCTTTCCAAAAAGTATGAAATTCAGCATAAGTTACTCACTATAAAGTCGTCATTGCTCAGATAAACCATAATTTTTATAGCCTCAATTTTATTTGGTTACAGAGATATCAAATAGAAAATCGGACCCCTCCTGCCACACCCACGTGTCACATCCTCTCTTTCAGGATTTGTTAATAGCTCTCTCTCATGTTTAATCATATATTACTTATGACCAATAGAAAGCAAAGTTTTTCATCTATCAAATGATGTATTGTATTCTGAACAGATGAGTGTCATGTTCACTTATAATACATGAGTCATTCCCGTGGGAAAGTTAATGACTAGCTTGGATGAATTAGTAACAGCTCTTGTCACATAGTTAAAAAGCCAGAAAAAGTTTGAGAGTTAGGGGAAATTGTCTACATTTTGCATATTATAAGTCTATGTTCTTCGGTGCATTATTTAATTGAAAAAAAAATATTTAGTGCATTACTATGATTAGTATATAAAAAAAAGTAGGGTTAAGTGTCATTGACAGTCAACAGCAAGAAAAAAGAAGATTGGGTAAGTACTTTATTTCTTGTTTTTCATGTTTATTCTTTATTTATTATCATAAAAGTAACTAAAATGTAAATATAGGGAGCTCTTTAGGTAAGTTGAAATTAAATTAGGTAAAATAGTTGAAATTAGATTAGGTAAAATAAACAATAATAATAATAATATACTAAAAATATTTCATGAGGCATGCACATGAGCATTTCGGAGTAGCTTGTGGGTAATGTAATTCAATAGGGTAATGCGAGCTGCACATTCCCCAAGTAATTTACAACTTATAATTGCATGAATAGTAGTTAGACACGGTTCAGAGGACAATAATATTTAATTATACATAGATGTATACTGTTACAAGTTTAAAGCTACTTAGGATAAATGAATGTGGTTGCACGCTACATTTGAAGTCATTTTAGAAATAAAAAACAGGGTAATTTAGATTTATTTATTTTTTGGTGGTTATGAGATCAGTCAAATTTTCCAACCTTGTATAGAGTTAGGGTAAAGAAAGTTCCAGGTAAAATATCAAGTTTTACTAAAACAAACATTTGAAATGTATTTTGGGAGGTTTTAGAGGGTACACACATGAAATTTGAGATTTTTGAGTTGAAGAAAAGTATTTTTAATCTTAATATGAAAATCACTTTGCACACGAACTATTCAAAACAAAATACTCAATATGTTTTAAGACAAATTTGTTTTTAGTTTATGAAAAATACTTCACTAAAAATATGATTTTTTATGTGAAAGATTTATAATGTTTACTGAAAGACTGCCAACTTTCGTGAAGATATACACACTATATTAAAAGTTAGTAGTATCATATCTATAAGGACTTTGAACGAGCAGAAAGAAGGCACATGGTCGATCAGATTGACTGAACCCGTGTTGAAGGAGTTAAGTATGCATTTTAAAACATAACTAATACATAATTAACTAAGATATGGTAATTTAGAATTATTTCTTAATTTTTTTATGGTGGTTATAAGTCAGTCAAATTGACCAACTCCACATACAGTTAAGGTGGAGAAAATAATGGATAAAATTGAAAGTTTTTCTTTAAAAAAAACGTTTGATAGTTACTTAGGAGGTTATAGAAATTACTCAAATAAAATTTTACAATCTTCAGATGGAGAAAAGTATTTTAATCTTAAAATCAAAATTGCTTTGCATTTTGGGTAGTTGACATTCAAAAAGAAAAAATTCACAAGCAAATCTTTAATTAATAAACCTGATATTTTATGTATGAAACCTTGTAATGCTTATTGATAATTTGCAAAATGTCATAAAGGTATGTGTACATGAATAATAAATAATTTTAATGGTGTATATAGATATATATACATGTACATTATCAAAAGTTATAGTATGATTACTGTCATAGTTACTTTGGTGGTTACATAGTAAGTGCAATGCACCGAGCCCCATAGTTAAAGATGTGAAGCATAATAATTTTTCAAAAAATACATACACTAGGCAGTATAAAAAAGCAGACAGTAAACAAAATAAAACTAGAAAAAGTTTTAACTTAGACACATAAATTTATTCTTTATTATCTTTTATCCAAGTTTTTATTCTCAGATCATGTGGAACAACATTCACTCAACAACTTTAACTAACCATAAACACAGAAATAAAAAATGCCTCGAAAAATGTGCTAAACTATATATGTGATAAATAGGAGAAAGACCACAACAATATTCCTTCCCTATGATACTGATAAATCTGGTTACATTTCAGGCAGAAACCCTCTGTCAGACAATAAAGACTGTGTTACAATAGAATTAGGCTCAGAAAGAATTGACAACCATGACAACAAATAAGTAATGCCATATTGAATGACACTCTGTAAAAGGTCATGTCATGTGCACTTTAAACCCCACCTGTGCAATGGACTTTCATTGGTTATTAGACATTGGATGGTTTATATAAAGTTCTCTGTATATTTATGTAATGCTTTTCTAAGAAAGAGTGAATAGGTGATAGTACATGTAGCAAACAGCTAGTTCTTGTGTGTATTTTTGAGGAAGGTATTATCCTCTGTCTTTAACATTATTTTCATTAATGGTATTAGTTAAAATGTTCAATATATGCTTGTTTATTTTTTATTATGAAGATTTTTTTTGTATTGCTAATAGCAAGGGTACACAGCTGATGAAACTATGCACTCTTAATCATTATAAATAAGAATAGTAGGTTAATTAGTTATATTCATTACTGGGTGAATTGTTATTTCTGATCAGAAAGTAATGGTAATTAACAAAAATGTAAAATGTTTTGCTTGTTAAATTTGGTTATGGTTAATATACTAATAAATCATCTTTAGTGGCTTAGCATTCCAAACCATTAATAAATATGCCACTAAACGATTTTTAACTAGGCTACAAGAGACCTAGAAGAACTGGATCGTAAGAGACGTGAAGAATTTAAGCGTTATGAAATGGAAAAGGAATACCAGTACAGGGAATCATTGAAAAATTTAACAGAAGATGAAAAAAAAGAAGCTGAAAGGAAACATGAAGAGAAGAAAAACAAACATAAAGAACATCCACGGGTCAATCATCCCGTAAGTTAACTATTATTATGTATAGAACAGATGGCTTTTTGTTGATTTTCGATATCTTAATAGAGACATAATTTCTCAAGTAATCTTTTCCGGCCTTGCATAATGAGTACACATGTAGTTCAATTTTCACTTTTACCTTTCAGTAATCTAAGTTGTTATAGTAATCCTACTATAAGTTGAGAGAAGTTTGCTTGTTCTCTAACTCCTCCTAGGCTTTTGCATGTGGACCTGTAAAATATGGTTTAATCAACTAGGAATGATTTGGAATGTGTCAAGAAGTTATTTTTCTTTTAAAATGCATAGATTTCATAGCTCCAGTGCTGATTTAAATATAGATCAATCAGTGTGGGTGGCCACTAGAAGTACTTAATGGGATTTCTCCAGTTTGCTCTTTCACTACATGAAGTATACATACAGTTTATATACTTTCAATCATTACTGGCATATTTAGAACAAAAACAAACACTTTATATTCATAACTGTTAAAAACGTTAATTCTACAATTGCATTTCATTTTAACATCCTATCAATCATTTGAGGGATTTCTTTTTCACACATTGTTTATACAAACTTTCAATATACACACACTTGTATTAAGTGAGATGTTTTTAAGTCAAATTTTATTTATTGTTTTTTGATTTAAAAAAAAAGTAAAATAGAAAATAAAATGTTATTTAAATAATCAAACCCAGTGGACATGAATAATGTTATTCCTATGTACTTTCAATCTTTATATTGACATTGCCATATTTCAGGAAAAAACTTTCATAAACCTCTTGCCATGCATTGCATGGGCACATCAGCTAGTATTATTAATTGATGGATATTAGAATGAAGTGGAACATGTGATTGTTTCAGTACCAGATTGTTTCATTAAGTATACAATCCATAGAGGCATTTAAACTGTTGGAAAATAAAATAAGTTTCTTAAACTTTATACATTTGAAATATTCCATTGAATTACACTGGAATATTTCTGATGAAAGTTTGAAGTAAACAATTGGATAAATTTATCATCTTGATTGATACTTGAAACTGTTGGTACTTGGTGAAACTCCATAATTACAAAATTGAGGAAAATAAGACCATTGTACATTTCACAAATACATCATTTCTACATGACCATGGTTTTACCTGTAAAGGCATCATCAGATTCCTCAATTTTGTTAACATCTTGAGGTGACAGTTACGTAAAATATAGGAAATCCTGATAAAAGTGATATTTAAATATTCAAATTGTGTTAAATTATGTAACAAAAAGAGGTTTTGGTTTATGGTTTAATATTTAGTATTCCTAATAGGCTTAAGTTTGAATGTTATTTTGAACAATTTGAAAAGTTTTTGCAAGTATTGTCACATCAGCCTATTTGGAACAGTTCAGGGTAATCCATCAGTAACATTGGAACTCAGATCAGTGGCGTAGCTGTGACTGCTTTTAATAATTACTATAGTGATTATAAACATTTCTTAAATTTAAGTTCAGAAGAATTTGAAGCTTTAAAGAATATTGGCCAAAAATTATAGTATTGTCATTCCAAGTCATACAAATGGAATAGTATTATAATTTTAGGTAAAAGTTATTATATATATAAAGCAGAGGAAATTGTTAGTAACTCTACTAAACTTGTGAAATTGCATCATGATCCTAAAGATAAAAGGGAAGCAAAATTGCATTGATATTTATTGAAACTGAATAAAGACAATATTCTTAATGAAAAATAGTTTTTGAATGTTAGATCATTAGGGAGTCATCCAGGTATTTTTTTAAGGGTTACCAAAAACTCACAAAGAAGGATGCCCCTTGTAGTATCTAACATTGGGACTTACAACAATGCTTTAGACAATTTTTGGTTGAATTTTTGAAAAAGTTCACTAAAAATGACTACACCCTGATAGACAGTTGAGTTTTATCATGAAATACAACAGTTGAAATAGTGTACAATGTGCTAGTTTTGACACAGAATTATTGTATACAAATATACCATTAGAAGAAACCATACTGTTGAGTGCTGATTTGATTTAACTGACAATTCCAATGAAGTGAATATTCCAAAATGAATTTTTTTTAATTAATTGGCTTTGCCACCAAAAAGGTTTAATTTTTTTTTTAATGGAAAACTTTATGATCAGGTCGATGGTATTGCCATGAGTTCAAGACTAACTCCATCTTTTGCCAATCTGTTTTTTTATTTTTCAACAAAAACAATGGCTGGAAAATTTTCCATGACACTATAAACCACTCTACTATCACAAGTACTTTTACCATCTTCAAGAAGTTCGAATTGTAACCAATAGGTTTGTACATCACAATTAAGATAAACTAATTTCTTCTTCATAAAATAAGTATTAAGCATAAAACTGTATCATTTAGCATGTGTGATTCTTTGGCTAACTTGGCATTTTTGAAACTAAAGAAAACTGAAAAATAAAAAGTATTGAAGGAATATCATAATAAACCATATAAAACATGTTTTACACAACAATCACCTTTCAGAAATCCTGACAGATATATATATATAATGGTGTATTTAAATTTTCAAAAGCAGTATAATAATTGACAATACTAATTAAATGTTTTGAGCATTGAAATTATTTTCCAGGGCAGTAAACCTCAATTGGAGCAAGTGTGGGAAGAAAAAGATCACATGCCTAGAGAGGAGTTTGACCCCAAAGTGTTTTTTTCTATGCATGGTAAGTAATAATAAAATATCCCCCCCCCCTCTTAAAAAAAAATACAATTCTCTTTTAGAACTAGGGAGAAAACATACAATCTTTCAGCAACTTAATATCAAAAGACATTTAAAACAGAACTTTAAAGCATGTAAAGAAAATTTATTTTGGAATATATAGTACATGAGATTTCGTACAGATAAATTACTTAGATGTTTCACATTTTTGGCATGTTATTAAACATTAAGTCATGAATGAATGAAACTTAAAGGAAAACTTTGATAATGTGAGAGGCATCTAAGACAAGAAAAACAGTAAATTGGATTTTCAGTCATAAGCTTTTTCCATTAATTTGAATTTCCACAGTGTTTATAATCTTGCTAACTCTATTGATGCAGGCTTGGACATTTTGACTAACTTTGCAACCACCAGGTACCCATGAAAGCATTCATGCTATAATTTTTAATGTAGTAAGTGTATCTTCAGGAAATATGGCTAGCCTTTAATAAGCATTACAATTCTTTTGCACATACAAAAAATCATATTCTTTTAATTAAGTATTTTTTACTAAAGATTTGTCTGTGAATATATGGAGTTATAGTATTACTCAAATTCTGATTATTCTGAGTGCAAGGTGATTTTCTTGTTAAAATCAAAAATACTTTTTTTCATCTTTCAATTTCAAATTTCACTTATATAACCTTTAAAACCTCTTAAATTAATATCAAAAGTTTTTTTCAGTAAAATTATATTTTATATAGAAGCAAAAGTACCTGTCCCCAGTGATGAGAAAAGTTTAAGTTAATCTATCAATTTAAATTATTTCATGGACTTTAAAAAAGTTAATTGTGTTAGAATCTGTCATGATATAAAAGACTGTTGGGTTTAATGATTAATTTATATTTATGAGTCAATACTTTATTATTTTTAACTTTTGTTATAGTAAGAGTTCAAAGCAGACGATTGTAGAAGGTGGCCACTTTCTATATTCTCGACACCAATTAGTTTTTAACAATTTATTACATAGTCGTCGATATAAATAGCATGAGACGAGCAGGAAGCAGCAGACAGACAACAATAGACAGATAATAGCAAAATAGAATATAACTGTGTGAAGTTAAGTACCATAGATGTGATAGGCCTAACGTTTAATATGTTAGTGTGAAACTAACAGTATAAAAAGAGATAAGAAGGATAATTTTATTCCATCAAAGCGTGGATCTAAAGTAATTGAATCAGCCTGGGTACACTTTGACAAAAGGAACACAGAATCTTCAGAAGAAAGAAGACCAAACGAATTACAGTAACTTGCATTACAACTGTAAGTGAATAACACACACAATACTGAATTGTAATGTAGAGAAGATAGTTCGACTTGTCAACTGAAATTCTAAAGTAATTGAAGAGGCCTAAGTGGACTTTTGACAAGAAGAAGAGAACTATATATAAATAATGTTTATGATATGCCTGTAATCTCTATAGTGCGAAGATTTTGTTGTGCATACGTTTAACTTGTTCCGAATATATATATATATATATATTATTTGAAACCAAATAAAGTGTGTGCTGTTTATTCATCATTGAATTATAAGTAAAAGCCATTTATTTCGACACTTGGCAAAAAGAAGAACTTATATATAAATATAATTGTTTTTAAATCTGACTACAATCTTAGATTCACTCAGAGACAAAGCTACTTATACTGACCACTACGAAAAATAATTGTTGAGCATTTTTCAGTCATGTAAGAGACACTCAATAATAACATACAGGAAATCTACATTTTTTATTCTTTAAGATACACATTTTGAAACGTGAATGGTAGCGTGTTTAATTCCTAACAGTTTAGTACAGAATATTCTGCTTGCAAAATACAATTTTGCATCAACATTATTCATGCATGTTGTTCTGTCATTTCAAAAGTGTGTGTGTGTGCAGCTTTTGAAACACAGCACGGGAAGTAGCCCCTGTAAACGGAAGACAGACAAACCCTCAAACAGACACCACGGTTCTCAGTATATATATGTAAGATTATGTTCTTTACCCTAACAATTTACACACTTAGTTTATTTGGCTGACCTCGTAACCATCACGAAAAAAAAATCTAAATTATCCTTTTTTTTTCTCTGCAGATTGTAACAAAAATTACAGAAGCTTGGTCTCTTGTGTTTTTTTTTTTTTACTGTCAGCATGTCTATGAAAGTTAAATTTAATTATTTATAATAATGGAATAGTACATTAAATAATCTTTATTTTGTTCAAAAATACAGTTAAGAACACAAAATAATAACATGCACAAAGCAAACTGTATCCTACAGTTATTATAATTTAACTGACTTTCTAACTCAGGCATAAGTGCCTTAAAATAATTCTTGTAGTTGCTCAATCTGATCAACCTGTAGGCAATATAATTTATATGATTTAAAATTTTGATTGAGAACAAGGTTGCATTACATGTCAGTCGATGAATTATAACTTTGCCTTTCTGTTGGTTATAAATGATGTAAAAACAAACATCAGAGCAGGCTTTTATGCAGAATGTTTTAAAGGGGGCTTCTAATTTACGAGATCAAAAGCCAACACATTATGAGAAGCACAATCAGGTTGCAAAGCATGCTAATAAGGGGGTCTGGGGGCATCCTCCCCACAGAAAAATAGGTGCCATGAGATTTTTGAGGTGTACGCAAGTTAAAGAAATACTGAGTGCTCTAGGTTTAATACAGTCATTACGAAACTGCTTTCAACATTGAAACTGTATGTAAGTTATTTATGGAAAAGCATCCCAGAAGAATGGAGCATGCTAACATGTTATTTCAATAGTGCATACATATACATATGATAGCCAAAGATTGAAATAGCTAATACACTATTGTTGTACAGAGTTGTTTAAATTAGTAATATAATTTAACAATTAATAACTACTTTGCATGTAGATAGTACAGTACATTACTATAATAAAACAAATATTTATGCTAATTTAAGCCTAGCTCCCCATGCAGTGTTACAACAGAATGATGATTTGTTGACTTTTCATTGGATGTTTGTGGATTTTCTGTGAAACAGCCATGCAATTGTTTAAGCTATATTTCATGCAAAATTGCTTTCAGATTTTAATTATTCAGCCTGTGTGGACTTTGACGAAAAAAAAGAGACACTTATGTAAAGCTCTGGATACAATTCTGATAATGTACAGTATAATGAACATTTGTATATATGCTTGACTTGTTTTAATATATTATTTTAAAACAAGTGGCCTTGTTGCTGTTTGTTTATTGTTGAAGTTTATCACCAACAAGTCACAGACACTTGCTGTAAAGAATCTGGCCAATAAAACCTGACAGTAGCAATATGTCTTCGTGGTTCCAATTAAAAAGTGTTAACAGAAGCCATTGCATGTGACTAGTTCAAGCCACAAAATGCTAATGCATCATCATAAAAAAAAGGGGGGGGGGGGTTGGGCCAAACCTCCCTGCATATATATACATGACATCAGAGAGGATTATTGAAAATTTGTGAAATAGAGGATGCAAAACAGGGTGTGGCAAGTAGGTCTTACTTTCTTATTTACATCTCTTTCAACAAAGAAGATTGAAGGGGTTAAAATTAGATTATGCCTTAGTACTATCTAGAGTATAATAAGTAATTTACAATGAACTTATGACACCATAGAGGGGTGATGAAAAAAGTAGAAAATGGACAAATTAGAGCAAACAAATGTCATACTACACAGAGAAGGGGAGATTGAGTATTTATTTAAGTACATCCTTTTGAAATTAAGAAAATAAAATTTAAATAATATTAAAAGTTGCCAGGTTTATTTGTATAGATTACTGATAAAGTAGTTTAAAATAAAATTTTGTATATAACTGTAAAAAGTCGTGACATATCTTTTGACTTATGTGACAGGTTGTATTACACATGGTGTACATCTTTTTTTCCTACTATGAAATACAACTTTCCAAAAGGTCTTATTACACGTGATGTACACCTTTTCCTACTACCCATTATACCTGTTTGAAAGGTCTTATTAACACACGTGATGTACATTTTTTTATACTTCCCAATATAACTTTGTGAAAGGTTTTATTACACATGGTGTAGATCTTTAACAATGATTAGTCTTGCTTAATGTAATCTAAAAAATAATTTTGCAGTAATACTTCGAGTTTTGCATACTCTGTTTTGTTACTGTTGTTAGCTATGTTTAAACTTGTTTTAGTATATTACTTCCTGAGCATTAAAGTTATTTTCCTTGTTAGACATTAATGGAGATGGTTATTTGGATGAAGATGAAGTGGAAGCCATTTTGAATTTAGAAGTAAGTAATTTTGATAGTTTGAAGGATATTTGTGGTGATATGACAGCTATATTTTCTACTGAGTAAGTTAACCAATTTCTCTCAGAATCATTCCAGTTAAGGCCCCTTGAATGAACTGTTACTCGTGTTTTTAACATGATTTCAAGCTATTTATTGTAAGAGTTTATACGACTATTTTCTAATTACATTTTATTATTTTGCTTATGAAATTTAAGTTAATTTTCATTCTCAAAGATTTTGTCATTCCCAGGATATTATTACTTAATTTCTGCATTGTGTGAATGTAATGACAGCTGATGTACGATATTATTGCAAAATATTTTAGCATTGAAAATGTTTTAAGTGAGTACTGAGCATAAGACTTCTCAGCATGTAAATCAGTGTTAAATACACCATGAGAGAACTCTGATCAAGTGTTTTCACTCTTTATAGTTTACCTGTATACATTATGATTTTGAGTGTTTGATGTGTTTCAGTTGTTATGAAAAGCAATAAAATAATTTACTGAAATCACTATAGAAATAAAAGAATTGGATCACACATGAAAGACAATTAACATTTAAAAACGTGAACTCAAACGGTAATTTTTTTCTAGATAATGACCTAGTTCCATGAAAGCTACTTTCAAATGAAATGAAAATCACATACAAGTTAAATGTATTGTTTTTTTTTCTGCTTGTATTTTGTGTATTCCTGTACTGAAAGCAATACATTGATCTTTATAAAAATGTTATTAGTAACTTTGATGCAGTGATAGAAACTTGAGCAAGAGCAAATGTCATAAAAAAATTATTGAAATTTTGAGATTAATATTACTTTTTACTTCAATCGAGACACAACTCGCAATGTTTTCATTTTTAATTATATTTATCAATATGGATGAAGTATGTGATTCATATATATATTACCTAAAATAAAATTATTATTGAACTAAGAAAGTATTATCGTCCTGATGAATGGTATATTTTTTACTTTAGGTGAAAAAAATGTATGACCCAAATAATCCAGAGGATGATGCAGTTGAAATGATAGAAGAATACAACAGAATGAGAGAACATGTTTACAGTGAGGTACTAGTATTGTATTTTAATCACCATCTGTTGCACATAGGATTGATATTCTTAAAATACATTGTTTTCTTTTTTGTTGTTGTTAAGGTTAATGATTTAGAGGCACTTAATTGATGATTAATACCACCAGATTGAAATAGTACATTGCCATGACTTTCTTTCAGCACTTTCTCTAAAGTAATTGAATTATTTCTTTATGCTGTTAAGCAACAAAAAAATGTGTAGTGCACAAAGACAGTGTCCAACTACATACTCTAGTCACATACTCCAGTTACCAGATCTCTGTCAGTTAGAGAACACATTCAGCTTTACTAATGCACTAACGAAAAACAATAAGTAACTGTTGTAATGTTACTTCAGAATGCAATTGATTGATTATATCCAATGAAAAGTGGACATTAGCAAATTCATTGCTATCAGTTTAGGTAGTATTCTTGTGGGTTGTTATTTGTGAATAACTCATCTTACGAAACAAGTCACTGATGCCAGGATGATATATTTCAGTTTATATATCATGCATTTTAGAATCCCCCTGGCTGCAATAATTTTCATTTCGTGATTGTTAAACACACTTATATTTACATATATGAAAAATAAAACTATATTAGCTACATCAACATTGAAAAAAGATTTGCTATCAGAGGATGTTGATTTCATGTGATCATATTTATTTCCCAACTTCATGACCTATTTGAAAATATCAGTCATATTATTTCATATTTATTGCATTTTGTTAATAATGTACATATATGAAAAAATAAAACTATATTAGCTACATCAACATTGAAAAAATATTTGCTATCAGAGGATGTTGATTTCATGTGAACATATTTATTTCCCAACTTCATGACCTATTTGAAAATATTATTTCATATTTATTGCATTTTGTTAATAAATTTTAATAACAGGAACAAA
>NW_013667276.1:167115-170735 GCF_000517525.1 Limulus polyphemus | reverse complement strand
GTGAGTCGTACTATATATGATTGAACACATAGTGAGCTGTACTGTACATGATTCAACACTTAGTGAGTCGTACTATATATGATTGAACACATAGTGAGCTGTACTGTACATGATTCAACACTTAGTGAGTCGTGTTATACATGATTGAACACTTAGTGAGCTGTACTGCACATGATTGAACACTTAGTGAGTTGTACTGTACATGATTCAACACTTAGTGGGCTGTACTTTACAGGATTCAACACTTAGTGTACCATACTGTACAGGATTCAACATATATTTATTCATGCTGTGCCTGATTTAACACACAGTGAGCTGTGCTGATTGAACACATCAGCCATACAGCTAATGGCTCACTAATAAATTAGTAGAAAAAATGAAGAATAATTTGTGATTGATAAACATATTACTGAACATCCTGTATTTTTCAAAAAGTCTTGACTTTACTAATAAATTCTACAACTCTCTGTTGGTAGAACACAAGTATTTTTATTTCCTAAAAGTCTACATGTCTACTAATGCACCTATTTTGACTGCATGTATGAAAATGTAAATATATAATTCATTTTCAGTTCAAACAATTTGTCATCATCAGGTGTAACAGTTAGCTATATATAAATACTGAGGTGATTCTCATGCTAGAGCAAAATAACAGTGAAAATTAAAACTTAGCCAAATATATATATATATATATATTTAGCATAGATTATGTCTGTTATTCATAATGTTAACTTTGAACAGTGATAAATAAAAAGATCATAGGATAAAACAAAATTACTCCATTTACTTTTATTCAATAGTTTTCTCTTTTTATTATCATAAAATCTGAGAACAAGGTCTTGAGCTGAAGATTGTCGTATAAACCAGCAAGCTACTTCAGCCCAAAATAATATAAAGTGAAATTTGCTGCAATGAAAGAAAATTTATGCATTTTCATTTTTCATATACAATTGTATAAACAGTAGTTTTATTGTGTTAAATTTTTAGTTTAAGAAAAGTATGTTCATTCAATTTGTAGACCATTTTATCATTATTTTTTTCAAAATTATTCACTCATTAACATAAATGTTTGAAGTATTTTTCCACGGACACCATCTAAAGTTCTTATTTTATTTTTTTTACAACTTATAAATGTTTTTGAATGGCCAGGTGGTTAGGGAACAAGTCGCAATCAGCGGGTCACGGGTTCGAATCCCCGTCCCACCAAACATGCTCGCCCTTTCAGCCATGGCGACGTTATAATGTGATGGTCAATCCCACTATTCGTTGGTAAAAGAGTAGCCCAAGAGTTGGCGGTGGGTGGTGATGACTAGCAGCCTTCCCTCTAGGCTTACACTACTAAATTAGGGATGGCTAGTGCAGATAGCCCTTCCTAATTGCGCGAAATTAGGAAAACAAAACAAACAAAATGTTTTGGAGGAAATGCATTGCATTGTACTTACTAACAAGTTTGTATTGGAATTAAAGTTACTGGAAATTAGGAATCTGGTAATATAATACTTACCCCTTTGATTATTAACTGAGAAATATATATATATTTAATATTGTAATCTTGGAATATTAGATACATAATCAGCTGCATATAAATAAATTTCCCATATAGACATTTAGAGGTGTTAAGAATTTTGTAGAGATAATCAAATTCAAAATTATTCTACTAAGCATTACAAGTGTACCAAACCTTGTTGTTTTTTTTCTGCAAATAAAATATAAATAAACAATCATATGAAGACTAGTTACAATGTTTGCGATAAGTATAATAATCTAAAAATCAGCATGAAAAAAACCCATATACTAAATTTAGTTGTGTGTATTTGTTGTTTTTCCCCAACAAATTTGAAACTCAAAGTTCTTGCAAAGTTCCTTAGCTTTGAAATAATGTTTTTCCCATATGACTTCTAATTTCTTGAGTTTAAATTTAGTTTATTTTTTCCTAGAAGTTGTAACTTCTAATACACTAGTTTTTCATGATATTATTTAATTATAGATTAATTCTGTTAATTAATTAATTCCACATGCACCAAACAAGTTGTAAACAAATTTCTCCACTCATTTGACTAATGAAGCAAATTGTGCATGAATTTTACATCTTTATTAGATATTTTTATGTTATTTTGTTTCTTGAATCTGGTTGTTATATTTTCTCAATTGTTTCTGCCTTTTGAAAAATTTTTTAAAATTATTTATCATAATTTTGGAAAAACATTGACCATACTTGTCAGGTGGAATGTCTTGAATGATAAAAGTATTGGTTTGACTTGGAATATTTTGTTATGAAAGATTTTTTTTTTTAACTTCATACTGAATATTAGTCTTTTGAACCTGTCCATTCATGTCTAGTGTCTTAGATACTGAAATTTATTGTTATTCATTTCATCCAAAAACTGAACATTTTTTGTAAAAGTGAGTGAAGTTAATTCTAAACCCTAAAATTATATTTATGTAACATTAACAAGTGTATAAAGCTGCAAGGTCTCAAAGGAATTGTTCACATAAGAGTAGTATGCTAAAAAATGCTTTTGGAGAAATCATTTTCTGTTTTCTTTATTTTTAGGCTGATAAAGATAAAGACAAACGTATAAGCCAAAAAGAGTTTTTAGACTTGACACAACAGCAAGACTTTGAAGAAGATGAAGGATGGAAGGTGAAAAATAACTAAAATCGCTACTCTATAAAGATTTTAAAGCAGTGTGACAAATCTTGATTATAAGCTTAATGATACAGTTTTATTTATGTTGAAAATGATAATAACTTTGTTAAAAAAAATAAACTTTCTAATTTTATCTCATCAGACATGTGTTTAAGTAGGAAACGTTAAATATTTAAAATATGTTGAATTTCATGTTTAACTGTGGACATGTATGAGACTGTCTATACTGTTGTCATTAAATATTTATATTATGAATAGAGTAAACATTGTATGGTTAGGTTACAGGCTATGGTAGAGTTTGAATTGTGGAAAAATTCACTTGCCAAAAGAGATTCAATTTGAAAGTTGACTCACACATTTGCAGTATCTATCACTAGGAATTTTCTCACCTGTTGTGCTCAGTACTTTAAACCCATGCTGTTGTCACTTCACATTTTCACAACAGTTACAAGTTTTATATAACAGTAACTTGCATGAAGACCTAAACAGATATTTTTTGTTAATGAATAAAAGTAATGATTCTTAATTACTTAACACCAATTATCTTTTATAAGCATTTTTTTGTTCGTAGTTACTAACTTTTTCCAACCATACAACTTGCATTTGGGCAACAATTGTTGAGAGTATTGATTATAATTGACTAATATTTGTTCAAGCCATTATCATTGGAACTTTTATCTGGTTTCAATTTTGTTAGATTTATTCTTGTAGAAATCAGTCAAACTAATCACAAATGCTGATTTTGTTCAATCAGATTAAATGTTGAACTTCATTTTGTGGTTTTTAACCCTTTCGAGACAGGTCACGGGTGAAAAGCTATGTCATCTCATTTGTTGACTCGCATTTAATACTTTATTGTACTACCATTTCATGAATGTATATATCAATAAGTTTGGTATCAAACTGTAGATTTTAATTCAAATTTAGTACTATACATTACTCAATTTCTTAATTTATAAGTAAATACAAT
>NW_013667276.1:165183-166159 GCF_000517525.1 Limulus polyphemus | reverse complement strand
GATAAAATATAAACTTTTTTCTTAGTAAACGTTTGATAATTATCTGGATATTATAAAGATTTTGCATGTGCAATTTGAAAATTTTCTGATTCATAAAAGTATTTTTAATTTAATACTAAAAAATTACTTTGCATGATAGATAGGCAACATGTGAAAAGAAAAAAAAAAGCATGAGAAAAACATTGCTTTACAAACCTTAAGACTTAATAAAAAAAAATTATATTTTGTGTATGAAAGCATTGTAATGTTTACTAATAATGTACCAAATTTTGTTAACATTCACTTACTAATTTAAAAGTTATAGCATGAAAACTATATGAAGCACAAAATGGTTATTAGGTCTGAACCTGTGCTGAAAGAATTAATACAGTTTCTGATATTTCTTTATGTTTTAGGGCTTAGATGAGCAAGCTCCATTTTCAGAAGAGGAATTGAAAGAATATGAAAGAGAAAAACAAGCACAGATGCAAGCACATTTAGAAGCTCAGAGACAAGCAACCATGGTAAGTGCTTATTTTGAATAAAAGTATTTTAAACACAATAATGGATGAGCACAGCAAAGTGGTTAGCTTGCTGGAATGTGTAGCTGAGATTATGTGGTTTGCATCCTATTGCTGAAAAAAAATATTGCACTCTGCTTTCAGGAGCTCTGAGTGCATTATAAGAGTGACAGTCAAAGACTGAAGACCAAAGAATATAGACTAATATCATGCAAAAAGTAGACAAATTCACTTAACTTTCAATATCTTCCTGGCTTTCTAACTATGCAACAAGAGTCGTTACAAATTCATCCAAGCTAGTCATTAACTTTCCCACGGGAACGAATCTTGTACTGTCAGTGAAATTGACGATATTCTGTTCAGAATACAGCATTACATAAAATACGTTATTTGATGGATGAAAACCTTGACTTTCTATTGGTTATAGGTAATATATAATGAAACGTTAGAACTATCAAAGAATTCTGAAAGAGAGG
>NW_013667276.1:159572-164330 GCF_000517525.1 Limulus polyphemus | reverse complement strand
CAAAATCTTTATAATGTCCAGATAGTTATCAAATGTTTCTTAAGAAAAAACTTTATATTTTAATATGATCTGTTGTTTTCAGTAATTAATCTCTGTATGAATTTGGTAGATTTGACCAATCTTGTAACCACCATAAAAAATTGGGAAATATAAATTATGCCTCTTTCAATCGAGAATGAATGCAAATTATAACACGAAAACATAAATGTTTAAACTAAATAGCTTAAATCTCAGAACATTATACATTTATATATATTTATTATTTCATCTCTCCTAGTTACGTCCTTTATATTGACATAGGTTGCTAAGCCTCTAAAAATTTACATGTGGAGGATATGAAACAAAATATTTTTTATGTTTTATATATATACATTTGAATAACCAAAAAATCGTAAGTTACCATATCAATACCATAGAACTCAATTATAATTTATCAATTTTAGTAACAAGGCTGTTTACTAAAACATGTAGAGTCGTCAACTTTTTTAAGGCCATAGGTAGGTCTAAATAAAATGTTTTTAATTGTGTACCAGTTTAACGTTGAATATTATTTATGATTTTAACTTTATACACAAGTGCCAAAATACTATAATTACTGTAATCAATTTGATAAAATTGGAACAATTTGAATATATTGTATTATTTGTGATAAATACCATGATACATTCCTTTGACAGGCAGGGCAACAGCAAAGTATGCTTCCACAGCAACAATTTCAAGGAGTACCACAAAATCAGCAGTTCCAAGAAGCACCACAAAAGCAGCAAATTCAAGAAGTACCAGAACAACAAGGAGCATCACAAGATCAGCAAAGTAAACCCCCAAGACAAGAAGTACCACAACAGGATATTGTTATTCCTTCACAACAAAAGGTATTGCAATAGCAAACAAACTTGACAACCTGATTAGCGATGAAAATGAATAATATATTTTTAACTACTTCAAAGAAGGATGAGTGTATTTTAGTCATGGGGCTTTTACAGCTTTTTAAACTTTTGATATAATTGTTTTTGTTACATACATTTATTGAGTAAAATAAATGTCAACATTCATGGGATATTTTAATACAAAATTTTTCTCCTTTCTTTCCCCATCATGACCTATATTTCAAATTGTGAATTTATGTAATTAAAACATATTTATTGAACATTCTGAAGTTCAACACACCCTTAGCACGTGTCATTTATGTCAACTATAATTTTTTAATTACTTTTGAACATCCTAGAAAAGGATCCAAAAAGCAAACAGTTCTATATAATTGCATATTATAGAAGTTAAGTACATTGTATTAAAACAATTTTAGAGCCTCGCCATGCCATTACGGTATGTTTCGCCATGTCCAAGGCACACCACTTTTCCCTTTAGACATTCCTTAATCTATCTAGAGTATGAAGACAATAGTTTTCTATTGCCAATTTCATCAGATGGATCTCACAGAAATACATAGGCACTGTGTCAGGCGACTTGAATAGTATGTCTTTGTAGAGAATAGCATGAATACCTGTTTCATTCACCAGGTGCTCAAAGTTTGAAACAGATGTATCATGGAAACAACTTGTGTATACCCGATTCAGGTTGCTTTTCCACATGGAGATTCTTTATTATTTTGAATACTGTATCCTGGGGCATGTGGATGGCTTTTGTTACTGATCTTTGTGTTCATGGATTCTCTTGCAATATTCTGCACTTTGCTTACCACGATTGGGGTATGACTTATTGAAAGTTGATCAATATTACTTTGTTTTTCAATGCTATTAAATACAAGGGATATCCCTGTGTTGCAAATTGTAAATCCACAATCTGAACACATCTTTATTATCTGAATGTATGAATATCTTGTTTCGGAAATGGCTGTTATATATCCTTACCAAAAGTGATCAGTTTTTGGTGGCATCTAATTACCTATAAAACATCAATGTCAAAATATAGTTCTGATACATTCTGTTCCACTGCAACTTTACATTAGCTGTGTTGTCACGTGGCTTGCTGATTTGTGTATTCAAAATTGTTTTAATATAAAATACTCAAACCTGTGTTTACGTAATATGAAAAAAAAGCAATAGAAATTGTAATTAGGAAGAAGTGTTATACACAATGTGTATCCACCATTAACTTGTATTAATGTTAACTTAATTGGAAAATCAGAAAATGTTAAAATCTAAATACCTTTTGTAGACTTTTTTGGATTTTATTAATCCTCAGGCAATTGATAATTGCTTTTTTTTTTGTTTACAAATGTTTGAATTTTGTACGATTTTAGAAAATTATTATAATCTACATTTGCATTGTCAGGGCTCGACCCAAAATACTTTAAGAGATGTCCATATGAGATAAATATTATTTGATTTACCATTATTGTATAGAACAACTGAAAGTCACCTCCAACTATTAATTTACCGATTGCTTTATTTTTTATTTTAATTACTTTTATTAAAAAGTTTGACAGATGAGGCCAATGATATGTAACTAATTTTTGTTTTGCATCTTTATAATTTTACCTAGTTTCTTTTCTATTATTGTACTTATTTTATGGGGTGGTTTTTTTTCAAGTAAATATTGAAAAAGGAATTCTCTCTTACTCAGTATAAATTAATAACATTTATTTGAAATCTAGCCAGAAGATCTAGGGAAGGAGAGACCCCAAGTATCCCAGCAACATAATTAAACAAGATACAGGGGTGAGATGATGATACTTTGCATTACAAGTTATAGATAAATAATTTGCTAAATCTTATAATGTCCATACAAAACTTTTAAGTTTTCTTATAAATTGTGCTCCATACATTAGATATTTGATAATTCATTTTCTATCAAAGCATTAGTTAATGAAGATGCATTTATGTCATTTTGGTTGTATAAAATTTTTGTTTATGATTTTGTTATGTAATTATATAAAGTAGTTTATTTACAAATTTTAAGTTTTCTGCACAACTGCTAAAAAAAAGAAAAGATTAAAATAAAGTGTGTCTAAAGAGTGAAGAATACAAGTATTATAACTGTTTTGAGAACACTTGTTTATTATATGTGGAATTTTATCCAGGATCACATAAGTTAAAAAAAGCCAAATATTATGTAATTAACAATACAGAGATGTTATAGCTGTATATGGTTTTAGTTACTTAAATATTCTTTCTAGGACTGTTGATATTTGTTGTGGGTTGTGAATGATATCAGTAGAGTTTAAGTGCAGGGTAATTTATTATTAAATTGTTTTGGAATTAAACTAGGAACATTGCTAGTATACTAAATACTTTTAGTGACACAAAGTTGAATAAATTACTTGTTTCCAAAACGTAAGGGATACCACTACTGGGAGAAACTAAATGACTGACATTTTACTTGTAAAATTTATTTCCTAGTCTTTTCTATATTTTGCATTAGTATGTAACAAAACAAAAACAAGATCCACTTGTTATTCAGAATATGTATGCGTTTTGAAACTTTAGAAAAATTACAACTTATTTGATAGTCTGTACCTTAAAAACTCATAGAACTAAAAGGTAAAAATATTCATCTTGATAACTTAATGTGAAAGGATTTTTTTTTCAGTTTTTGTTCAAGACATACAAGCTGTTTTACTTCGCTCACATAGTATATCATAATTTACCAGTCAAGTTATACAAGTCAATATGACATTTAAATTTACTTCCTCTAATACTCATATACAAGAAACAACTTTTCCAAATATTAAATGTCATTTTTATGTATGTAGTTTCTTAAGAGCTGTATCCTTAAAGTATGTATATTTTACACAATGTGTACATACAAGTCAAAATGTTCACTTCTTTGAAAAGATATATGTAACATAAGTAATTAGTATTGAAGTTGGTAGACTATAAAACTGTATTTTGTTGGATTAAAACAATAATAAAAAGGATTAACTTTAATACTGTATTTTTATTTTTTCAAGACATAAACAGTATTGACTTCAAAATCGTCCTGCAGTGGTTCAACAGTAACTTTATGGATCTACAATGTTAAAAAACTGGGGTTCAATTCACTGTGATGGACAATGGGCACATGGCCAACTGTGTAGCTTTGTGCTGAAACACATACTTTCAACAACACACAAAAAACTACACGGTGCTATAGCTACGTGTTTTTAGTAGGTTATTACAAAAGTTTTTTCTGGAATATATAAATATCTAAGTACAATTATTCATAACAGCATTTCAGGCAGATCCACCCACATCAAACTTTCATTTGAATGGAATTATCCACAATCTTGTATTCACTCTGCCTGCTTCTGAATTTTTTATCCAATTCCAGATATGAAAATCCACATCTCTTTATCTTTAATCTGCTTCTACAATTTTTACCCCTTGTGCTTAGTAGCATTTTGGGTATGGAAATGGCAGTTTTTATAAAAATGTGGAAAACTGAAATATCATTTTGCACCCTCCCACGATGGGAATTGAAGTATATAAACAGGAGCAGTAAGAGATGCTTCCATCCCTTTTTGCCATGCACATGAAAATATTCTGCAAGCATAATGGGAAAAAAAACAAACTTAAAAAACATAAAACTAGAAGAGCTGCTAAAGATGAACCAAGAACAAAAAGTGACAAAAAAAGGAAAACCATCAGTGATGATGGGAAGAGATGTCATAAGGAAAGATAGGAAAAGCTAATGAAACGACAAGAGAAGGACATTTATAATAGAAATGAAATCAAAATCTTCAATGAATCAAAAAAAAAAGAAATAGATAATAAGAAGGGTACAGTTGAAAAGTAAAAAAAAAACAAAAAACATTGGAAT
>NW_013667276.1:151077-159152 GCF_000517525.1 Limulus polyphemus | reverse complement strand
GTCTCTGTCAAAAGTTACTATTTTGTCACAATATTTCCCATATAGCATCAACAAAAGATGAGTTCGTTTTTTGGGATAATCACATGAACAACACAAGTTACTACTTAACAGGTTACTTCCTTTATTTATATTTACAGTATTTATGGAAAACATCAACTTAAAAGCAACAATTAATAATATAATGACTGTCTTCTATAAGCACAAAAACTACACAATGTAACTGCATTTTATTTTTTACACAGAAGTAGATATGTATTAAGTCTAATGTCAAGAATATCAGATATTTTTAAAATAATTTGTGTATATTAGCTTATTAAGCATTTTAAAATACCACAACTACTGCAGTATACACACTGAATTTTTGGATCTCCATGCCCTAAACTAAAAGACTTAAATTTCCTTCTTACCCTTTTTTATGGATAACCTAGGAAAGTTAAAAGTGATGTACAAAAATAGAAAATTAATGATTTTTAACTAATTTATGTCTACAAAACAAATATGAAATGATTAGTTGACAAAACCAAAATTGTCCCTGGTGGTTACTGTAGCAGCTGTGTAACATTCACGTAAAGATTTGTAACATTCATAAATAAGAATTTTATATTTTTTTTCTTTAAACAAAATCTTAAATCTTCTGTATAACAATGTACTTTTCCAATTGAAATGAAAATTCTTTCAAGTGGTTATGAAATAAATTGAACAATCACACACTTCTAGAAACATAATATATAATTACTAAGATTGTTGAGAAAATCAGAGGAACAGTGCTATTATACCACTTATAATAAAAATGGATATAAAACAGAGCTTGTAAACGAAATATTTTGCATGCTGACAGCTGTTGAAGCTAATGAATAAAGCTTGTCATAAAATACCAAATGTACCTTATTTGCAGTTAATATAAGGTCAAAATAAATTTCTAGTTGCAGTTAGAAGCCACCTAAAGCACTGAACCACTAAATTTTAACATAATCACAGCTACCTGAAAAAACCACTATAATTTTTTCCTGATCATCATGAGGTAACTTTACTTGTACTCTGAGAAGCAATTAATTTATAAACAATAAACTCTCCACTCTAATATAGGACCAAATATATACCTGATAATAATCACTTGACAGTCGGTCACAGTACGAATCAAACTAAGATAAATATCGAGATGCTAAAGTTTATCTTTGCGGCCTTGTTTCTGGTTACACAGAAGAATTAAGTTCTGAACAGCTGTGAGAGTAGATTGTTCATTTTGGCCAGTGATCAAGTGTCGATCAACAACCACATGAACTTCGTCTGGTTCACTTGCTGCAATCAGGTGGGATAGAAAAGGCAAGTTATATATTATATTATGTTGATTGAATTATTAATATCAAACAGCTCACTCGTATTCTAATCTAATCTTGTGTGTAAAATAATTACAGAGTATTTAAAATGTAAGAGAAAGATCCTACTTAAATCAAGGGAATACATATTTTGTTACTCCCAGTAAACAGCTCACAGCTTTTTGCTTACATTGCTAATGCATGTATATACTTTACTTAAAAATCTCATTAAAAGCTGAAGTTCAGAGACAAAAGATCTTACAATGTCAAGTCAATTAAATAAAGCAACTGTTACTCTTGCAGTATCATATATTTAACTAGACACTACAGTAAACAGTCAATATATGGAACTTCCGACTAGCAATACACTGCTTAACTTGTGTGTGATTAGTCAATATAAAGTATTTCTGATGAAATGATTTGTATAACATGACCCTTTTATAAGACATACAATCAACCAAGCAGGTTAGACACAATGTACTCACAACTGTACACTTAACCTAACAGATTAGATATAATGCACTTACAGCTGTAGAGTGCTCCTCTGTCTTTGATTATATCCTCTGGAATTACAGGTAAAGAAGCAAAATCTGGGTCTCTTGCCAGCTCAAAGACTGAGACCTGAAAATTCATGTACTATTTTGAAAAGAAACAAAACAAAGCTATAAAATTACAAAGTTATAACCTGTTGAATAGTTTCACATGGAATGCTCTTGCCTTCAGCACAAGGTCCAAAATGTCATATCCAAAACTAAACAGGAACAGTCCATAAGAAATTATTCAACATATCAACACACTGCCTAAAAGCTTCTTTAAAAGAAGATATTTATAACATCTAACAAAAGGTAAAAGCCAATAATTTGTGCTTTTAAAAATGTAAATAATAAAGTGATTTATAAGCATGCTCATAGTTTTTTCAATTGAGTAGGAATAGTGATGTAGAAGGTACGCTCCAAAGGAGACCAAAACCCCGAGGCCATGGAGTCATCCAGAGATGTGCTTCAACCCATATGAGGTACATTGGTGAAGAAGTGGAAATCTAGACAGAAGAACAGCAACGAGATGCTGACTATAGTATTGACATGACACAACACCAAAGACAAGTCCTATAGAAAGAAAAGTGACAGTGTTACAAGAGAGGACAGAGGATCACAAGAGATTTTTCATTGGTCATTCAAAGTCCATTGAAGAAGACTCATGTGAGCCCAGCTTAGAAAGACAAGAAGTTCTAGAGGCACAAAATTCCCCCAAAAAAGATAGAACCTCTCGTGTATGAAGTATAGGAGATGATGGAATGCGAGTTCCTGGTCTTTTTTGGGAGAATAAAACCCTGGAGAGGGCAAATGACCTTGTCAATGGCTCTCATGTCCAAAAAATCTGATACTATGGCCTCAAAACATTGAAGATACTGAGGATCTGAAGAAGGGGGAATGGGAAAAGAGGACAAAGGAGGAAAAAATGAGCAACGGAGAGAAAGGACATGTAATAATCTGAATGACCCACCAATCAGCTGCAAAAGGGGTCCAAAGGTAAAGAGACACCAATGGGATGTGTAATAGCCAACCCAATGGGAGGTGGGACAGCAAGAAGCAGTAGAGGAGCAAGAAATGGGAAAAGAGAGAGAGAGAGTTGAAATTGAGAACTGAGAGAATAGGTGTCAGTCAGCCTCAGCCCAATATCCAAGGTACTAGGACACCCCCTCTCCCTCGAAGACTTCAGAGTGAATAAAAGAAGCCAGATGGAGGTCACTCAGGTAAGAATGGAGAAGAAAAATGGTAGAAAGAAGAGCATCACATCCCAGAAGGTCCCAACAATAGAGGTATCAAGTAAGCAGGGCCAAGGCAGAAGACAAAACTGTGGCCAAGGTATTGAAAAGGAACGACCATAGATTCCCAGAAAAACTATCAGGATCATGGTGTAGGGCTTTAGATAGGAAGTGAAGATAGCATAGGACATGGGTAAGAAAAATGCAAAGACAGAAAAACTGAGCACTAGACAGGATAAAAGGGACTCCAGTTATTGAGATTCTAAAAATGGAAAAGAGTAACAGCCATAAGCCATGGCAAAGAAATCATGGAGTCAAAGAGGATGAGGAATTTAAAAATGGGATTAAAACTGATTCAGAAACATGTCAACATGGAATCATATATATGGAGGAGGAAAACAAATAATCCTCAGTATGAGGGTCATGTAGTGATGAACGGGAAGAATTAAAAGACATAAAAGAAAAGGAAAGTAAAGAATAAACCTGAATAATCCAATCTATAAAGAGATTTGGAGGAGGAACATAGTCCTCAACAAGTAAAGAGGCAAAGAAGGCATTTAGGAACCCACAACACAATGAACTATGGCAGTAATATTTTCAACAGTCAAGGAGCCTCCAGTGGCCACAAAGTAGAGGGTAGGGTAAGCAACATTGCTTGAACCTTGAGAGAAGGTGGTAGTCACCATCACTTGAAAACTCATGATTGTTGTGGTGATTCTTCACATCAAATTTTATTTTTTAAATAGTTATTTAGTGGTGATGTACTTATAAATCAAAGTTAAAACAAACTAAAAGAAAAACAAAAAAGGTTAACACTGACAAGGCAGTGCAAATCTCACGAAGTTGATTAAGTTTCAACTTAAACACATCCGTTAAAGACAGTTCGAAGGATAAGAATGAAGTTAATTTCAATTGCAAGCACTATTGAGGATCTACTGCATATGAAGGATGTATCACTCTATCAGTGGAGGGTTATTGTCACATGATGATTACATCATGCAATAGCACAGTTCATGTTATAACATGTCTTACTGGGAGATAGCTCAAGGCTAGTGGAATGCACAAAATTTCAAAGGCAGACATGCAAGGAATAGTTACTATGTACAGAGAGATAAGCCTATGATTTCAGAAATAAAGAATTTCTTACATTAAGTTACATGTGTACTGAAACATTTCACATTTCATTTTACTGAATTTTCTATCTTATATTATGCATGTCAAAATATTCTATATGTACAACAGCCAGTGTAATAACTAGATTACTTATGCTGAAAAAATTCATATGCATATACAGTTTTGTATGTTGTGAAAAATTAATCGACAACAGTTATGTATGTATAATTTAAATGTGCCAAAATAAATTATTAATACTGAAAGCTTATTTCAAGCATTTTTTCTTCACTTTGTTCCTAATATTCTGGGAAAATTTCAAGCTGATTTACTTTTGACGGGAGCCAGTAAAGCCCAGTATATCAACAGTTGAATTGAGTCATCAAATTAAACTCTCTCAAGCATTGAAAAAACAAATTATTAAAAAAACCATTATTTTGAAACACAAACAAAATAATGAAAAAATTATATATATATTACATGTTTTTAAAAGTACTTCAATGGAATAAAAATTAGAGCAAAATGATAAGGCATACATGAAATAAATAAACACTGGGTTTCATAACTTGTGCCAAAAGAAATGTTTACAGGCACAGTAAACTAGAGGTTTAATAAAATAAAAACGTATATACATCTTAAATTCCATAAGTTTATCTCTTACTGTATTCGTGTTGCTGAGTGTGTTTTCTACAATAAAGTAACGCAAGCTTATAATGAAGCCAGAACAACTGGCTGCATACTTTCATAATAAGCAGAGTAAGCTACAAGAAAAATCAGTCATTATATTAGAATTTATAGTCTGCAAGATTAACAACCATGAACTCTTTATTTAATTACAACAAGGCTGTAATAATACAGTGACATTTAATGAGATACTTATGAAGAAAATGTCTTAACCACAAAGTATATAGTACCACCATAAGCTACTTACTGAAGTAAGAGTATATCTTCTAAAACTCCACGAACTGCTATCTTCCATGGCAGGGAAAAGACCGACGACACCCATTCCTATTGCACATATTGGTTCTAGCAGAAAAAGGAAATACAAATAAAAAACATACCACCAAAAATATATTACATTCAAAGTCAAAATTGTTATGTTTGCCAAATCTCTGAAATACAATATAAAAACAAAAACTGACCACGAGTTGCATATGTTGCTACTCTGAATGAAATGTTTCGGAGGAGATGTCTCATGAATAACATTTTTGAATGAATCTTTCCCTTAGCATTACATCATTATTATTTAGTAGTTATGAGTTATTACATTTCATTATCATTAACTAGTTAAGTGTTACTGTATTATTATTATTAACTAGCTAAATGTTACTGCATTATTATTATTAAGTAGCTTAAGAGTATGAAATCACATGAATAGTTTTATGCATACATGAATTAGTTCCACTCCTAATTAAAAAGTGTTTGTCGTCAAGTTTGAAACTGAAAATAAATAAATATTATTTTGCTGTGAGCTACAGGTCTGGTCTGAACAGTAGTTTCAGTGGACAATTTATACAAATTGCATAGCAATATACTGAAATGACCATTTTGTAAATAGGAATTCCTGGTATATTGTATAAAATAAAATGTTCCTTACATACCACTTACTAAAGCTAGAGAAACCACCCATTTATTATTTATAAACTTATCAGTCTGAAACTTCACAACAAAGAACAGAATGAGAGTTTATGACATACATGCTTTCAGGTAGAATAATTTCTAGAAGTTATCAACTTTTTAAACACGAGTCAAAGTTATTATTTTCCTATAATGAAAATATATTTCCAATATGTACTTACCTCCTCTCACATGTATAGCAAAATTGTTTTCGCAAGCCACAAGCCTTAAATTCCAACGATGAATGTAGTTCAATTGTGTCTCACATGTAAATCATCATTATGCGACAATTCTCTACCAACAGGAGAGTAACACACCCTCCTGATGCATGTGACACACTCTATTTGATTCCACCAAACTATCACTTCAACATTAGGCAGAATAGAAAAGTACCAATTTTCAGTGCGGAGGAAGGGTGGAAAAAAACTAACTGTAGCAAATTAATAAGTCAATTAAATAACTACTTCATGAATAAAATTAAATCAAAATGTGAAAAAAACCTGCTCTTGGTCACTGCCTAATGAGAAGTGATAGTTCAGTAGAATCGAACAGAGGGAGTCACATGCGTCAGGAGGGTGTGTCACATTTCTATTGGTGGAGGGTTGCAACATGATGATTTATATGTGAGACACTCACAGAGAAGGGAGAGAACATTGGATAGTAAAAAGAGGACTAAGAACAGGAGAGGGGCAACCCCACAACACTATAAAGGATGAGGAACCTAGTGGAGCCCCTGATGCAAAAAAGGCAAGAAATCTAAGTGAACAATGATGACTGCTGAGAAGCTGAATCAGCTCAAAATTATAAATTATAAACAAACTCCCAAAAAAATCTCATTACAAAGAAAGGGTGCTTCACACATATCCCTAAGAGAGGATTAACACTCTCAATATGGGCTCAGTCAGTTTGACTGACCATGTGACTTTTTTGTACTTGTTTAAAGTTATTATAGATTTAACACTTATAACTCTCAATATAGTGGGTATATCTTCACGAAATTTGGCAGTCTTTCAGTTAATATTAAAAGTCTTTCACATACAAAAGTCATATTTCTTAGTGAAGTATTTTTGATAAAATAAAGATTTGTCCATGAATATATTGAGTATTTGTTTTCAATAGTCTGTGTGCAAAGTAATTTTCATGTTAAAATTAAAAATACTTTTCTTCATCTCAAAAATCTCAAAATTTCCTTTGTGTAATCCCTAAGACCTCCTAAATGCATTTCAAACATATTTTTTCAGCAAAACTTTATAGTCTCTCTGTTATTTTCTCTACCCTATCTCAAAATGGGATCAGTCATTTCCACCAACCCTGTAACCACCAAAAAAAAATCGAAATAAACCTAAATTAACCTTTTTTTTCTTTCTAGAATGACTTTAAATTATAGCATGAAACTACATTCATTTATCCTAAGTAGCTCTAAGTTTGTAACAGTATACATCTATTTATAATTAAATTTTATTGTTTTATTGCCCTTTGAACCATGTCTAACTACTATTCATGCCATTATAAGTTGTAAATCACTTCGGGGAATGTGCAGCTCATGTTACGCTATCGAATTATGAATTACGAGTTGCTCCCATGCATGCCTCATGAACTACTTTAATCATATTATTACTTATTTTACCTAATCTAGTCTTAAATAACCTAAAAAGATCCATATTTTTATATTTTAGTTACTTTTATAATAATAAAGAAAGAATAAATATGAAAAACAAGAAATAAAGTACTTACCCAATCTTTTCTTGCTGTCGGGTTTTGAAGAAAGTTAAGCCTAATTTTTACAGTAATGATAGTAAAGCATTTATTAATTTTTATTTATTTAAATAATGCACCAAAAATATAGACTAATAACATGCATTTCCTGGCTTTCTAACTATGCAACAAAAGCCATTACAAATTCATCCGAGCTAGTCGTTAACTTTCCCACAGGAACGAATCTTGTATTCTGAGTGAAATTGACAATATTCTGTTCAGAACACAACATTATATAACACATTATTTGATAGATGAAAACCTTGACTTTCATTATATATTACCTATAACCAATAGACATCCTCTCTTTCACAATTCGTTGATAACTCTCTCTTAAGTTTAGCAGGAGGGGTCTGATTTTTTATTTGATAGCTCTGTAACCAATCAGAATTGAAGACTATAGAAATTATGGTTTGTCTGAGCAGTAACGATTTTATGGAGAGTACTTTACATTTAATTTCATACATTTTTGAGGGGTTATGGATAAAATAGGGATAATGACATGCTAAGAC
>NW_013667276.1:145371-150288 GCF_000517525.1 Limulus polyphemus | reverse complement strand
TTGTTCTGAAGCAATCATTTGCAACTCCATAAAAAACTAAAACACTTCCAGAATTATAGTCAATACTTACTCTTCTCCTTGACAAAATGTTTCAGTATTAAAGCTAAATCTTTGTCATGAACAAGGTCTGTGGCAGCACCAGGAGAATGGGGTAGAATAAGACACATGTATCTCTCAGCTAAACACAAAACACAATAAATCATTTAGATATCAACCGTGTTACTATTTTTTTTTTCTCAAAACTGATACGCTCATATAAGTTATTCTGGTTAAACCAAATTGTAGAACTTTATAATGTTTCACCTCATAACAAATCATGATTTTTATATTAACATTTTGTTTAATAAATAACAAAAATACCACAACACATTCTGAAATGTAATTATTAATAATCTAACAAGAAGCTTGACACTTATAACAAGTAATGAATGCTATTAATACCTGTTTAAAATAAGAAAGTTTGAGATTATTCTACTTCTGAATTTTTGTACATAACTATCTTAATATTAAAAGGCCTGAATAATACTGCATGTATTCATTTCTGTTAACCCTAAGTTGCATGGAATAACATGTAGTTGGGTGGCCAAATCTGATCTAACTTAGTCGCAACAAGAGAAAGAACATGGGGTGTATATGTATGGTAGGTGGAAATTGATGTTCTGATGATAAGTATATATCCAATAATAGGATGGTTTAGCAAATACAACAAATGTCTGGCTAAAATGTTGTGTGCTAAAAAAAAAAAAGAGACTAGGGGAAAAACTCTAACTTCTAGGAGTGATATTCAGCCCGGTATGTTCCAAGCCTGGTCACAAATCATGAAAATTCTATTTGTGAAATAAAAAATTAATACTTTTTGTTTAACTCATAATGGACAACTTATGAAATACAAACAGTTAAAATTTTTGGGACCCAGGGAACCACTTGAAACACAATTGCAACTTATAAAAGGCCCACCTGCTAACAGAGCCAATATGGTAATCTTTGAGGCTCCTATGAGTTTACAACTTCAGGGCCCCTTACTCCCCATATACAAATCTCATTGTAATATTACACAAAAAATCAATAAACATGATTTTATTTTAATTATGTTACAATTTAGTGTATTCTTTTACTTACTCGATAACTTTTACCAAATATACTTTTGATATTTTTGTAACATATTTTAATAATCTCATTTGTTTTCAACTAATAATAATTCTCATGCTTTACATAATTAAGATTACATCAAAATCAAAATATATGGAATTCTTTACAATTGGTAATAAATCTCCAAAGTAGAATTCAAAATCATGTTTGAAGTACCTTAAAAGTTCTGACAGACTTCATACAAATATTTTAAGGTAAAAATATTAGTATCCAACAAAACCCTTCCACGAGTTTTGGTTTTGTCTGCCTATATTACAATAAAGTATAATCTGATGTAGGCCAAAGGCCAAAAGCAATTATTTATCATCCTATGTATTATAATAAAGGTTTTACCTTATAAAATTAATTTGTATGAAATTTTGTAGTGAAATAAACTGAAGTAACCTTTGAACTAGCATAAAACTATACAATGCTCTATACTATACATTGTCAAACACACTATTTTTAATTTTCTTACATGTATATTCAAACCCATCCTATGTATTGCTAAGTCAGACATTTTTACTAATCACATATAAAATTTTGCTTTAGCTTACAAACCTTTTCAGCAATTTATTCAAAGTGATCATACCACAAATTTAAATGTAAGTTTTAATTATTGTACAAGTTAAAATTATCCATGTCTATAATTATAATCTTTTGATTTTAGAAAAATGTGAAACTTTTAATGGTGGATGCTTCAAGAGAAGAAAAAAAAATTACAAATTCACATTTAAAACACTATTTACATTTCAAAAACTTTTCTTTGTTTCAGTTATGAAGGCATTATACATGTATAATTCATGGAAGGCCAATAAAAACAGTACACACAAGTCCAATTGGTTTAAAAGAAACACAAGCTTAACAAAGCAAAATAAAAGAATAACTAACCTTTTTTTTTAACACAACAACATTTTATTAGTTTTGAAATCAACAAGGGACTGATTCATAGATTTCAAATCTAACAAGAAAGTAACAGTCTGCATACTTACGATCTATTGCATGTAAACTAATAGGAACAGCAAACGCTTTCATTCTAAAATCATTTAACCATCTTCTACTTTGTTCATCTTGATTAACGAACTCTAAAGATTTACCCTAAAACCAAATATATATATACATTTAGTAACAAAATAAAATAAGATTTACATTTTTAATCCACAAAACATTACTGATTGCAACAGACCATTTATTAGGTGAAAATTTCACTACTCACAAATGAACAAAAAAAAAAACATTAACATAACCCTTAAAAATGTCTATTCTAACTACAATTTACAGTAATCACAAAATGTCAAAGACAATATAGGATAGGTTTTCAGGTGTTACCATAATTTATACAAAAAGTGCATATCAAAATTTTCTAGATGACTTTGGAGTTTATTTTATAATTTCTTCACATATCTAAATAACACCATAAAATATAATGTC
This sequence comes from Limulus polyphemus, assembly GCF_000517525.1. NCBI lineage: Eukaryota > Metazoa > Arthropoda > Merostomata > Xiphosura > Limulidae > Limulus > Limulus polyphemus. Next base: position 147,729 of record NW_013667276.1, on the reverse strand, counting down.
GATCTTCTTGAACAAATTATAAAAACAAAGAAATATGTAACTGAATTTTAATACTTCTTATTCCAAAGTCATGTTACTATGATATTAATCTTTTAACATACTAAACATTAGTGACAAGATTCATAAGGGCAGAAAGCATTGTCTATTCATGAAGGCAAAAATAGTAATTAGGATGAAAAAAATTATATTTAGATAAGTCAGGCATTTCAGAATACACATATTCCATCATCAGTGATGTTCGAAAATAATATGTATGAAGACAGTACAAATTAAGTAAAATTAAAAAGGTATTTGAGATCAGAAAGCTTAGAAAATATTGAGAAGAAATGAGTAGTAGAATAAGTGCATTCATATAAATCATTGAGTGATAAGTTGTTGGATATACAAGACTGTTTATTGTAAGTGTTGTTTAGTATCTTTTGTGAGTTAATATTTAATTATTCTTTTAAAACCTTTAGATGTAACAAATTTCATTATGTAACTCTGTATAAGTCATATGTTGTGTATGCAGTTAGATTGTGGTAATAGGCTTTAGTAGTATTGTTGATGTCATGTTACTCGATTCTTTGGTACTTTTCTCGCCAAGCGAGTGTTCTTAAATCATTGCATCTTGTAGTTTGTTGAAAATTTGAGGCCTCAGTGAACAAGATATATATATATAAGTGGCCAAGTGAGTGCAAGTCAAGTGAATATAAAAATGTAAAGTTCAGACAGAAAAAAAAAGTTAGAAAACTTGAAGTTAGCAAGCGTGTGAGAGATTAGCCGCAATGGTTGACATTTTAAAGCGAGTTTCACAGTTTAACAGAGATAAGGAGAATAATTTGTCCTGTCAAAGGGTGTTCCAAAGTGACTGAACCTTGAACATATCTGTGTGGACTTTGACCAAAAGGAGACAAATATTTGAAATTTTGGATACAACTGTGGTAACCCATGGGGTAACATAAGGCAATTTATCAGAGACTGTATAGTAAAAAATTGAGTACAGAAAAAATGGATTCTAAAGTAACTGAATCAGCCTGTGTGGAATTTTGACAAGAAAAGAGAATTCTTTAGAGAATTAAATTTGTGACCAAGCACAAACAAAATTTTGTAGTCACACTGAGAATGAGTTAAAATACACATCAATACACTATAATGCCAATAAAGAAAGTTAGGATTGTGCTAGAATGGTAGACACTGGTAGTATAGGTGGCACAGTATTGGTGGAGGGTAGTCACATAATCAGCACAAGGTACTGCAATAGTGCAAAAATGAAGGGGTAAAAAAAGACTGGTGCACTGTTGGAAATTTTAGCAATGGTCAGAAGGCAAATCAATGTCAAGACAGCTTTGGTTGAGATGAGGTAGTACCATTTCAGAAACAACTGTTATATACTATCATGTAAAGACTTTTTGTACATGCATTTGACTTGTTTTGAATATATATACATTATTTTAAAACAAGTGAATTGTGTGCTACCCATTTATTGTTCAAATTTATTGCCGATAAGTCACAGACACCTACTGTAATAGAACCCCAGCCTATGTTCAAAACCCGGACACTTGTACAAAAATAACAAGCTTAATTTCTTTTATACTGAAGTTAGAAGTCTTTGCAATAAGTTGTTAAAAGATTGTGAAAATGTAATATATGAAAGTACAAAAGTCTTTGGTAGAGACTGCAAAAACAACAGAAGGTACATTGTCTTGGAGGTTATAAACAAATGTGGAGAAATAAAAAAACGCTTGTTATAATTTTCTGCAAGATCTTGAAACTAACAAATATATTTATATACAGTTTAGTTTTGCTGCCAACAGAAAGCAACTTACTATTTAGGGATGCCTAATTTTATAAAAAGTGATGTATTTAACTATGCTTTCTTCACACAAAAATGAAGAATTTCTTGAGAACCTAGAATCCTACTGAAAAAGTGCTATTCAGATCTTGGTCTTAGTACTGAGGAGGTTAGAAAAATTCTTGTACAAGAGCACTTTAGTATTAGTAATTATAACACTGTTACCTCTAAAACCTTTAACTCTCTGAACACAGACTTGGTCAATTTGACTGACAAAGTGACCTCTTTGTACTCATTTAGTCTTTATAAATTTAATACTTCTAACTTTCAATATAGTGTGTATATCTTCACAAAAGTTAGCAGTCTTTTGATTAATATTACAAGTTTTTCACATACAAAAAATAATTTTTTATAAAATGAAATAAAGATCTGTTAAAGACTATACTAAGTATTTGTTTGAATAGTCTGTGTGTGCAAAGTAATTTTCATGTTCAAATTAAAAATAGTTTTCCTCATTACAAAAATCTCAAATTTCCTTTGGGTAATCCCTAAAACCTCCTAAATGCATTTCAAACTTTTTTTCA
>NW_013667276.1:139843-144820 GCF_000517525.1 Limulus polyphemus | reverse complement strand
GTTATTTTCTCTACCCTATCTCAAAATAGAATCAGTCAATTCGACCAACCTTATCACTACCAAAAACAAATAAATCTAAATTACCCTTTTTTCATTCTAGAATGACTTCAAATTTCAAAATCAAACTACATTTGTTTATTCTAAGTAGCTCTAAGTTCGTAACAGTATACATCCATTTATAATTCAATTTTATTGTTTTATTGCCCTTTGAACCATGTCTAACTACTATCTGTGCCATTATAAGATCTAAATCATTCAGGGAATGTGCAGCTCACTTTACACTGAAGAATCACATTACCCATGAGCTACTACGAGCTGCTCGAGTGTGTGCCTCATGAAACACTTTTATTATAATATTATTATTATTTATTTTACCCAATCTAATCCTAACAAACCTAAAAGAATCCCTATTTTTACATTTTAGTTACTTTTATAATTAGACAAAGAATAAACATGAAAAACAAGAAATAAAGTACTTAACCTATCTTTCTTTTTTCTTGCTGTCGACTGTCGAAGAGAGTTAACCCTAATTATTATATACTAATGATAGTAATGCACTTAATAATTTTTATTTAATTAAATAATGCACCAGACAATATTGACTATTAACATGCAAAAAGTAGGAAAATTCACTTAACTCTCAAAAATTTTCTGGCTTTCTAACTATACAAAAAGAGTTATTATTATTACAAATTCATCCAAGTTAGTCATTAACTTTCTCACGAGACTGATGTTCGTACTCTTAGTGAGATTGAAATTTAACTGTTCAGAACATAATGTTATACAATACATCATTTGATAGATGAAAACCTTGACTATATATATAATGAAATGTAAGAGAGAACTATCAAAGAATTCTGAAAGACAGGATGAGACAGGTGGGTGTGGCAGGAGGGATCTGATTTTCTAATCGATAGCTCTGTAACCAAACAAAATTGAAGACTATAAAAATTATGGTTTGTCTGAGCAATATAGGTTTTATAGAGAGTAATTTACATTTAATTTTGTACTTTTCCAAGGGGTGGTGGTTAAAATAGAGGAGACAAGATGTGTCATGTGTGTCACTATAATTTCTAGGGATCAAAGGTAAAAATTAGATATTTTAAATATTTACTGAACAACTGCTCTTTTTTATCTCTAAAAAATGATATTTAATGCATCAGTTTAACAATTTGCAAAAAATTTATTACATACACATATAATTTAGTATTTTTTTAATAATTTTTATTACAGAACTACTAATCTAATCCTACAAATATTTTATGATTTTTCTACAAACAGTATAAAAATAGTAAGCATAATTTCAACCAAATGTCAAAAATTTGTCATTGCCATATCAACAAGGTCACAGTAGATCAGGCAGATTAGTCAAAATATTTTTTTTTTGGGGGGGGGAGGTCATAATATTTCTGATATCTGTGGATATAATAAATCCCTAAGAACCCAAATTAATCACAAAATTTGGTTAGCAGCAGTTTGTAATTCTCAGCACCCGTGCATATAGTTAGTGCTTTTTTAATCAAAAGTACTTGTGTCTTTTACTTTTGAAGTCCTTAAAAATTAAAAAAGCATGCCTTTACATTTCACTATCTTACATCAAGATGATCTATTATGTGGGTATGTTGCATCCATCAGCTAGAGTTGGTTGGCTTGACTGTCATAATTTTTTGCGTAGTAACTGGAAATTGTCCAATGGTATATATGGGCTATTTTGTTTGGGATTTTTTAAAGACTTTTGGCTTCTATCGCCCCTGGAATAGAGAAGACAGGCAAAAGCCTTGACTACCTGAGAAAAAAGGTAGGGAGGCGAAGCCAGCCCAATGGAAGATCCAGGAACTGGTAGACACAATCCCGATGGACAAAACAAAGAAACTTCTGGGATGCTGGGGAGATGGGAATGTGGAGGTAAGCATCAGAGACATCTACCTTCATCATCCGCATACCAGGAGTGAAAACACAATGAAGAGATAGGTATGACCCCCATGGTGAATCAAGGAAGTGGTTCAAGGAAGAAAGATCGATGATGGAGCACCAGTCCCTGGTCTTCTTGGAGACAACAAACAAATGGGAATAGAAACCAGTATGAGAAGGATCCACCTGTTCCACAGCACTCTTGTGAAGAAGGTTGAGAACCTCCTTGGACAGTTGCTGACTGGAAATGGGATCCCAAGGAGAGGAGAAAGAAATGGGATAAGAGGACAAGGGAGGATGGGAAGAAAAATGAAGAATGAGCCCTTCAGAGAGAACCCCCAGAGCCCAATGGTCTGTGGTGAATGACTCCCACAAAGTGATAAAATGCAAAAGCCTGGTTCTCACAGGATCTGTATCTACCAATATCTACTAAAGTCATTGATGAAAAACTAATGACTGACCTAAGAGATGCATGAAGCAGGAACCAGTAAAGTAAAAGAAGGAGGGAGAAGAGACACAGGAACAGGCTCAGGAAGAGGTTGAGACAGAAAGGAAGGTATGCAAACGGGCAGATTCAACTCTGAATTTTAACAAGTCAGGAAGTCCCCCAAAGACATCTTGCCTTAAAAAGAAAGCCATAAATAAGTCCCATAAGGAGTTTTGGATAAACAGACATGGAAAAAAGGGCATCCAGACCCAAAAGATCCCAACAACAGAGGAATCACGTTTGGAGGGAAAAGGTGAAAGAGGTCAATCATGCCAGAGTGGAAAACATCAGGCAACAAGTCTCCACCAAAAACTCCTCAGGTGAACAATGAAGGGCCTCAGACAAAAGGTGAATGGAGGAAAGAGAACAAAGGAGGGAGGATAAGGTAAGGCAGATACAGGAGAACTGAGGTTGGGGAAATGTGACCAAAATATTGGGATCCAAATCCCACAGAGTTAGAAGAGGATCCATCTAATGTGAGTCCAGAAAAGGAAACATAAACCGATGGTAAACAAAAGCATGAGCCTCCATATTACGTGGGGGTCGAGGCATATTGACTCCAGAATATAATTGGTCCACAAACCCACTGGAATGATCCCCAATATGGATGATAGAGGGAAGCAGGAAAAGATGTTGTCTCACTTAAAACAGAAGGAGAGAAAGCAAAGGAAACAGGAGACAAGGACAAAATATAACAAACCTGGTTGATCAATTCCAGGAAAGGATGTCTGGGCACATCCACTGGAACTAAACATGACTGTGTGGCGTAGAATGAGGGAAGAAACCAAGTAACTGATCAAAATTCCATGAGCAAAAACCATGTCTAAACACCATGAGTGCCAACTGAGAAGCAAAATTGAGTTAAGCTACATAGAAGGAGTCAGCTATGCTAGGAATTGGTGGAAGGTTGTCATATGCTCATTTGCATGCTATCACACAGTTGCCTCATGTGGGGGTAGGTGGGAGTATCAAGGCTAGTGGCAAGCAAATATCTGTAAATATACAGGGCAGTATAAGTTAAGAAAAGCTGTTATGTGAAAGGAAGTAAAAATATTGTTTTGGAAATTAGGTATTATATGCATTGAAGTATCAATAATTGTCAATTTGAAAAGAAGTCAAACTGATACCTTGTATTAAATGTATAAAAGGTATGGTTGAATGCACCATTCTTGAATATAGCGCAAATTTATCTTTATTTAAATCTTCAAACTGTTGTTAATCAACTGTTCTCTCACAGTTACAATTTGATATCTTAAAATCCTTAAAATTACATCTTTGCAAATTAAAAAAAACATACACAGAAATAATTGATAGTAATGAAAAATGGATATTTTTATGTTTATGACAGAATACAACACTTCATTAATAGCATGAGGTAAGCACCATATGCCTAAGCTACTTTAACTTTACTAGGTAGTGTAACTATTCCTGTGGCCCCATTATGCAAATCTTCTTATAAACAATATTGAAAATGAAGAACCTTGTGTGATTTTATTCAAAAGATCCAAACCTAATAATGAATAAACTCTCATTTTATGACCACCAACACTAAAGAGTGAAATTTGTTAAACTGAAGATTTGAGAGGTTTCATTTTGAAAAACAAGTTATAAAAAACAAAGGTACCATAAGACTTCTTTTTTAGGATTTTGGAGATTAAAACCACAACAATAAAATTAGAAAATATAAAATACTGATAATTTAGTTAACAAAATACTGCTATGTGTTTTCACATTAACAACAATCTTTATACTTACTCCTGGAGTGGCAATCTGAACAGTAAAGGCTGTGTGCAGTAAGGTAAAAGACTGAATAAAAGACTGCACTGAATTTCCTGAAGGAAAAAATTATATTTATTAATTTACAAGACAGGACCAAAGAATAAAACTGAGAAAACAATATGTATAGTGTATTTTATTTAATATGTCTGAAATGCTATAATATTGTAAAATACACAGTGAAACTTTCCAACTTTGCTTTACTCATGTAAGAAAATTAAACAACCAATTTTTAAAACTTCCTTTTTTATCTTAAAAATTAACCAAGTTATTTAAATTTTGTGTTTGCATTCATGTGTTGTCAGTAACCATAACTGTCAGTATGAAAAGCATTTATCTTCAAGATAACAATACATATGCTTATGTCTTTCCTAACTTTTCTAAGATTTGTTGGGAATAGTCTTCAAAACTTTTTAAACTATTCATGCACAAATATCACTATCAGGAAAATTAGTACTAATAGTAGTAGTGGTATTGTCAAAAACGCTAGTCTAACTTCTAAACTTCTAAGCAGAAGTTAAACATTTTTCTGGCTAAAAGTAGGTCTTGTTGCTTTGCACTTTACATTCATTAAAGAAATGCTTATGGTAAAGGAGAAGGCCTCAACTCTTCATGTATCTTTTTTTATATACAAATAAGTATAAGGCCTCAACTGTCCATGTTAATTTTAGACTTGTAATATATGAATAAAGAGTAAGTAACTTTAAATGATAAATAAATGGAACTATAATTTATACCAGTGGTCGGCAACCTTTTTTGATCGTGGGTCAATTATTTTTTTTTAAAATTTAAGTCATTGTGTT
>NW_013667276.1:137894-138989 GCF_000517525.1 Limulus polyphemus | reverse complement strand
GATCTTAAAATTCTCCTTAGCTGTGACTCTTTCCCATCTTTCCTTTAATATCGTTGTTCTTCTCACATAGCCGAGAAACTTGAACTGAACAATGATTGTGCCTCACGGGTTGCAATGGTGAAGCCAAGTTTTGGCGGGTCAGCCAAATTATTGCCACAGGTCACTTAGGTTGCTGACCACTGATTTATAGTATAAGTTTATAAACTAAGTATTAAGTAAGTTACTCCTACGGATTATACACAATACAAATAGCATGCATTTTGTTGTATGGTGGTTGCACTTCCTCTACCATTTATTATTTGAATTCTGCTGTTATAAATGGAAAAATTCAAAATTAATCTCCGTTATAAAAATTTCAATTCTAAATACAGTTTGCTTCCCATATTTAATATTGCCTACCTAAGCTACATATATATACATAAGTTACAACTTAAGTAAAACATTAACAATAACGTGGATGACGGAGAGCTGGGTCCTTCTTCACCATAACCAGGAAGAGAAATACATGCAACAGTTACTACTAAAATATTATTAATTACAAATTTCTAACTCTAAGTAAATCATACTAAATGTAAAACTTGAGTATACACTACTAGTACTACTGTGTCACTACAACTTACAAGTACAACTGGGCGGTAAAAAAACTTGTGTATTAAGTTAAAATTAAATGTACCTTCTTTCGCACCACTCAGCACGATTAAGCAACTCTGTCGCATTGACGACATCCTTCTGATATTCACTAGGTTTGAGCAAATTAAGCTCAACGAACGTAAATATTATTATTATACCTTTGTTTCTTAAATAAAATTATTACACGACATTAATCATATCGCATATCTCGCTTGAAACTAAAAGTTCTCATGATAACTAACTTCAAACCCACTGGGTCATTCCCCTATGACAAGCGACCTCTGTATTAGTTTCTTGTTGAGTTCAATGTCCGAAATATATACACCTGGAAAAAGTTAAGCACCCCCGTGTTTTTTTCAAGTGATTCAGATTCAACGTTCTTGTGACTGATTATAAATTACCTTTCAATCTAAACGTGTTTATCAAATGAAATTATGCATTATTGGACACAAGAAAACAAGATTA